>NC_089222.1:118296154-118555070 GCF_963924675.1 Phocoena phocoena | reverse complement strand
GCATAACAAGAACAGATGTGATCACCTCTAATGGGGAAGATCAGTGCAATGGACTGAATGCTTGTGTCCCCCAGTGAAATCCATATGCGGAAATCCTAATCCCTTATGTAGTGATTTTAGGAGGTTGGCCTTTGGGAAGTAATTAGGTCTTGAGGGCAGAGCCCTCAAGAATTAACTAACCCTCACGAATGGATTAGTGTCCTTATAAAAGGGACCCCAGAGAGCTCTCTCGCCCTCTTTCCCCATACGAGGACACAATGAGAAGTCAGCAGCCTGTACCCTGGAGGAGTGCCCTCACCAGAACGCAACCATGCTGCCACCCTGATCTTGGGCTTCCAGCCTCTGGGACTGTGAACAAAGAAACCACTAGGTGGTTTATGCCCCCCAGTCTATGGTGCTTTGTTACAGCAGCCAGAACGTCTTCATTGCCACAGTAACACAAATTGTGTCTCAAAATGGATATAAGTGCTCCCCAGGTAAATGGATAGAGCCGCACAAGCGAAAGCACAGAAGCTCGAAGCATCGTGTGCTTTCTGGGAACCCCAAGAGTTTTGGTTGGCAGCATCAGGGCTTGGTGGGGGAAGAAGAGAACAGCAGGAGTTAAGGCTGGGAAGGCTGGCAGAGGCCAGATAATGTAGAGTCCTGCACCACACAAATAAGTTCGCACTTGTAAGACTTTATGTTGTCTGTCACTTGTTTTTGACATTTTAAAAACTGCTTCTTGAATTGGAGCTCCTTTTCCTAAGAAATATCATGTGGAAATCCAATGTATAAAAATACATATAAGTCGGGCCTCTCTGATTAGTGTGTGTGAGGTACCCAGAGTCACTGAAGTACACAAAGACCTGTTTAAAATGCTTTTCACATAAATACGTCCTTCCAACAAGCAAGCACCTTGTCTTGTGTATGTTGAGAATGGCATGTCCACTCAGACCTTTGCCAATAGGGTAAAGGATTTTAGTCTTAGTTCTATATATATATATATATATATATATATATATATATATATATATATATATATAAAATAACCATGAAGAAGTACTACAACAGAGGAGAATATAGCAGTATGGGGAAACTATTGTTATCTTCTTAACAATAGATATCCCTACCCCCATCTAGGAAGAAACCTGCTTTTGTTTGGCAGGATCCTGAGAATAAGGACCCTGAATGGATGCTGTAGATAGTAAAACCAGCTAGAAAATGAATTACTCTTTTTTGAACTCTCCACTCTATGTTTTGCTTAAGTCATTTAACTTAGAATTAGAGTTCATGCTTGTAACGATACAGCAGTTAGCTAGATACTGTGTGAAAAAAGAAAGGAGGAAAGAAAGAAAAGGCGAAAAAAGCTAGATTGGGAAGAAAGCACTTAGGAAAGAAAGACATGAAGAATCCTCATGTCTAATGAGGATTTTGCTTAAGTTTCTGCCACATGGTGTGTGACGTGGCACATTCTCCATCTCTCCGAACCATCTCTGTAAACCATCCATTTATCATTACTGTTTGGCTGGGTTTTGAGCACTCTGTGAGACACCCAGCAAAGTGCTGGCGACAATCTCCAGGTGACTTAGGAGCCAAGGCTGGGGCTGGCCTGAAAAGTCCCTGTGAGTGAGTTTCGTAAACATGAATGGTTTACAGTATATCCTGAAACCCACCTGCTCCTCCCGTATTAACTTAGAAGATACGTGTCGCCTAAATTCTCTGTCAAGATTGTGATGTGTGATTATGATGTCAATTAGGGTCGTAACGGCATCTGATCTCCAACTTTCCCTGCTACTTGGTCTCTAAGCCATAGCAGCTTTCACCCCTTCCTCCTGCCTGCTTAGCCAGTGGTACTAAATTAATATCAAGTGTTTGGACAGCCAGGGTTCATTCTGAACATCAGTCCCTTACTTCCTCTTCAGGAGCTGTAAAATTCACCTACACCAAGAACTGGTTAGAATAATAACTATTAGTATAACTGGTTTATACTTCCCTTGACCAGAAAAGTTCTAGCTTCTTAATTTCCTGTCTTCACTACGCTGAGATTATCAGATGCCAGTTTCAAGACAAATGATGAAACAGCCATAAAAGGAGGAGTGTTCAGGAAGGCTCAGCTCACTACTGGGAGCTCACGTTCATATATTACAAATGAGGTTCCTCTTGCTATCATCCCTTCAGTGAAATGTAAAGAAGAAAGATTCTGGGTTTGTATTTTGCTTCTGACAGGCCCATAAAAAAGAAGAGCCAGCCCATGTGTCTAAAAAAGAAAGAGGAAGTGAATTACTGATATATGGGGGCAATATAATAGTTAAGAACCCAGTGCTTTTCAAAAATGAATGGACATACACATCACCTGGGAATCCTGTAGAAAGTCATATTCTGATTGAGTAGGTTTGGGATGGAGGCAGAAGGTCTGAATTTTTAATAATATGACCAGTGATACAATTCTGCTGGTCATGTATCCTACTTTGAGTAGCAAAATTCTAGAGTCAAATTACCTGGATTCAAGTCTTGGTTCTTGACTCCACCAAGCTGAGTGATGTTGGGTAATTTAACATCTATATGACTCATTTCCTTATCTGTAAGGTGGGAATAAAAATATTACCTACATCCATGAGTTGTTGTGAAAGTTAAAAGAGTTCATGTATAACAGCACTGAGAAGAATATCTGGCACATGGTAGGTGCTCAATAAATACTAGGGAAATGAATTACTTAACAGAAGGATAGAAGCTGAGGAAAGGACCTGTGGCTTTTGAACCCAACTCTGTTTTTTTTGGCGGTGCTGCACAGCTTGTGGGATTTTTAGTTCCCCAACCAGGGATGCAACTCAGGCCCTTGGCAGTGACAGCATGGAGTTCTAACCACTGGACCACCGGGGAATTCCCCCAACTCTTCTTTTTTTTGGAAAAAATAATGATAGTGAAAATATCACATTTAAAAAAAGCTTTATTGAAGTATAATTGATTTACAATATTATATTAGTTTTAGGTATACAGCATAATGATTCAGTATTTTTACAGATTATACTCCATTAAAAGTTACTACAAGATAGTGGCTATAATTCCCTGTGCTATATAATATGTCCTTGTTGCTTATCTATTTTATACATAGTTTGTACTTCTTAATCTCACACCCCAAATTTGCCCCTCTCCTCTTTGAAAACCTCCAGCTTGTTATCTATATCTGAGTCTGTTTCGCATATACATTCATTTATATTATTTTTTATATTCCATATATAAGTAATATTTCATTGTGTGTATATATATATATATGTATCACGTCTCTTTATCCATTTATCCATTGATGGGTATTTGGGTTGCTTCCATATCTTGGCTATTGTAAATAGTGCTGCTATGAACATTGGGTTCATGTATCTTTTCGAATTAGTGTTTTCATTTTTTCTGGAGGTATACCCAGGGGTGGAATAGCTGGATCATATAGCAGTTCTATTTTCAGTTTTTTGAGAAAGCTTCATATTGTTTTTTATAGTGACTGCACCAATTTACATTCCCAGCAACAGTGTACGTGTCCCCGTTTCTCCACATTCTCTCCAGCATTTGTTATTTGTGTTCTTTTTGATGATACCCTTTCTGACAGGTGTGAGGTGATATCTCATTGTTGTTTTGATTTACATTTCTGTTTTAATTAGTGATGTTGAGCATCCTTTCATGTGCCTGTTAGCCACCTGTATGTTGTCTTTGGAAAAGTGTCTATTCAGGTCTTCTCCCATTTTTTGATTGGGTTGTTTATTTTTTTGATATTGAGTTGTAAGAGCTGTTTATATATTTTGGATATTAACCCCTTATCTGTCATATCATTTGCAAATATTTTCTTCCATTCCATAGGTTGTCTTTTCATTTTGTCAATGGATTCCTTTGCTGTGCAAAAGCTTTTAAGTTTAATTGGGCCCCATTTGTTTATTTTTGCATTTATTTCTTTTGCCTTAGGACACAGATCTAAAACTCTTTTATGTCTCCCCAAAAGAGTCATCTGCCCTTTCAGCCTCTAAATTTGTACCATTGGTTGCCTTTGAGTCAGCTCTGTAGAATCCTAATTAGGGTTCAGAAGAGCAAAATGGGAAGCCTCTGCAGAAGGTAATGGGTTCTTTTTTTTTTTACTATGTAAGGGCAGGAAATGCTATTTATATTTAAGAAAATTGCTCTGAGAGCAGATGGGAGACAGCAGGAGCTGGACAAAACTGGGGCTGGGGAGATAAGGTTACAGACTGTCATAACTGACCAGGGAAGAGACAAAATGAACTTGAGATTCGGGTAGTGGAGAGAGTTGGGGAGGGGTCAATACAAGCACAACTAAGGAAGTTGACTTGACATAGCATTAATTAGCGGGCACAGCTGATGTTTAGGGAAAAGCATGGGAAAGTTTTCTAGCTTGGGTAAGAAGATAGATCTTGGGAGTGATTTGCAAAGATAGAGAGTAAAGGGAGAGGGAATATGTCATTAAAAAGATGAATAAAACAGAAGGAGAATAAGATGGTAATAGGACTAATTTTGGACACATTGAAAGTGACTGTGGAGCTAGATAACCACAAGCAATTAGATATCCAGGTCTAGAACTGAGGAGACATACATGTTGACCAGACAGATTTGGAAGTCATCAGCATTTGTGTGTTAAGGCCTTGGAAGGGAATGAGTCTATCCAGGGAAGTGTGAGCTGTAACACAAAATGGAAGCCATGAGGGAGACTGAGAAAGAACAACGGGAGAGGGAGAAACAAAGTCGAAAGAGAGTTATGGCAGAAAGCCATGAGGCGAGTGCTTCATCAAGGAGGGAATGGTCAATAGAGCCAAATTCCACAAAACAGCGTCTACACTGCCAGGAACCAGTTCTCCCTCCATGATTCATTGAACCTGTCAACACCACATCGTGATTCTAATCTCTCAGGTCAAAGCCCAGTACCTCTGTCTGACTCATTGTTTCCTCATTCTCTATATTTAAGGTGCTAAATTTCCTTCCCATTCCTTGATATCCATTCCTTTGTCTGTAAACTCAGTGCCATATTTATTCCCTTCAATTCTTTACAATAAATTTTTAACTTGAAAAATTGGTTTTGTTTGGGAAAATAAGTCCCTATGTATCTAAGTATTAAGAAATGTATGAGAATAATAAACTCCAAATTTAGGATGAGGATTACCTCTGCAGAGGGTGGGACAGTTATGATTAGGGAAGGGATATCAACTGCATTTATAAAGTTTAATACTTAAGCTGGGTAACAGGATCATGGATTTAAGTGACCTGATAGTTAAATAATGCAAAAAAAAAAAAAAAAAAAACGATTTAAGAAATGCTTTATAATGACATCACCCTGAAATTCAAGTTTTTAAGGTCTTCTCAGTGTGGGACCCTGCTCTCTGTCTTATCTTACTTCCCACAGTTCCTTGCAGTATTCTCTTCTGGGTCTGGCTCCTCTCTATATCATTCAAAAAGGTCATTGTCAAGTGCATTTCTTTGTTTCCTTTCATTATTAGCGTCCCCCTGCCAGAAATGCAACTCCACTCAGTCAGGTATTCCTCTCCAAAATCTTTACAGCCCTTTAAGCTCAGAAACATTTGTTGCCCTCTCTCCATTGAACATGAACTCCCTGCCCTCTGAAATCTCATGAGTGCATGCATGTGTGTGTGTGTATGTGTGTGTAACATCCTTATCTATCACTTGCATGCATGTGTGTGTGTATGTGTGTGTAACATCCTTATCTATCACTTTCAAATCTACTTGCATGATATTTTTATCAATATAGTTCAGTAATTCTAATCCTGGTGGCATATTAAAATTATCTGAGACGTTCTTAAGAAATATTATATGTCTGGACTTCAACTCAAACAATGCTGAATGACAGAATTTTAAAAATCTTCCAAGTTGATTCTAATACTACAGTTCTAGCTTGATCATGTCTTGAAGGCAGGGGCCACCTCTTCTTAGCCACCTCTACACTAGCACAGAATTTCACATATGAGTACATGAGATATGTGAATACGAGCTTAAACACCAATTTCATTTAATGAAACCCGGAAAAGCTAATAATCTTAAGAAACGACTGCACTATTCTTCTGATATTACAATATATAAAAAAGTCCACTCAGCAGTAACTTGACTTTCAGTAGTTCACTGTCATGAATATTTGGAAGCAAGTTACCTAAATGTGCAAACATGAACAGCTGGACTGAAGTCGAACACGGACTGAGTGATGTTGAATACTGGAATCCAAGGAGGCAAGGCCATAGATAAAAGCTTTTAGTCCCAATGTTTGACAACTGATCCTTAATGCCAGATAGGATCAAAGTAGCAGTAGACAAGTATAAAAAATAAAGCATGAAAAATGTAGGGCATTTAGTAAAAGAATGACAGTACAAAGATGTTAAAAAGAATCGTTCATGATAATAAGCAATAGTGGGATAAATCCTGTTCTAATTTTCCAAATTAAATCATAAATGTTTATAACTTGTGTGTTGCATGGTTCTTTACAGGCAAATGGTATTTAAATGCCTAAAGTTGTTACATCTGTGTTAGTTGTGTCTAAATGATACGCTTCTATTTGCAATAGTCTTGATGGCAAGAGTTAGATAATTATTTACATCATTGGCATACCATCAGAAAAGAGAATGTATTTTTAATCCAAATTTTCAGAAGGAAAATGAGAAGATATATTAGATAACTTTTAATGTCTCTTCCAACCTTTAGATTCTTTAACTAAACTACTTCTACTGATCTATCTTCAAGCTCACTGATTCTTTCCTCGGCCATGTTACATCTACTGATAAGGCCACAGAAAGCAGTCTTCATTTCTGTTACAGTGTTTTTTGACTTCTTACATTTCTTTTTGATTCTCTCTTAGATTTTTCATCTCTCTGCTTATACTACCTCTCTGTTGTTGCATGTTGTCCTTTTTTTTTTCATTAGGGCCCTTACCATATTAATCATATTTTGTTTTATTAAAAAAATTTTCAGAAACTGTTTATTTTCCAACAACCTTATTTCCATTTTCTGTTTAAGAATCTGTAGACGAACAGCTTAAGAACACTCAGTGGTTGCTCCTATATGTCCAATGGACTGAGCAGTGGGAGCTGCAACTATTCTTCAGCAGTAAACTTCTGAAAAGGCACAGGAGGAACCTTCATGCCTTCAGCCCAGCCTGAGACCTCGGGTTGAGTAACAGTAAACTCAGGAGCTGGAGCAGTGCATTCACTCTGAAATTTCTCCTTGGTCACAGCCTTTACAGCAGCACCCTCCTCTTCCTTTTCAATCTCTTTAGGATTTCTGTAGAAGTAGAGATCAAGCATGACCTTCCATAAGTGTTCCTGGGAGATGGTGCCATGCACACGTAGAACTTCTGGGACAGCATCCATCACATCAGACCAGCTGAGCGAGCTCCCTTGTATGGGTGGCAATGTCCACATAGCACAGAGGAGAGTCTGTGTCACACAGAGCAATAGTAGGCAGGAGATGCCCCTGTGAGAGGCTGGTTGTCAGCCCTGGGATCAGTAACCACCAAAAGTCTCGGCTCCAGTAAGGCTTCCGGGATCTATTTCCAAGTTCTAGGAGTAAGGCAGCTAGCAACAGAGCAGAAAACTTCAGCTCAGCTCACTGGCCAATATTCCCGGATGACATGACACTGACATCAGCTGGGTTTTCAAAGGCAACAATGGCACCAGCTGCCGGCAGAAGCTTCTCTCAGATTTTCTTCAGATTTATGATGTAGATGCTATCACTTTACCTTTGGTGATGGACTATTCCATTTAGAAGTCAAGACTGGTACCACCTAAGTGTGTTCCTGCTGCAAGGAATTTAAGGAACTCTTCCTCTTTATTTGCAGGACATTGAGGGCTCTGGACATTGTGAAAGTTTCCCTCTAAGTTACAAAAGAACCCAGAACAATGCTGTATGGACCCCTCTCTGGGTAGCACATAAAGGCTAATCACAGCTATTTTCAATTCTCTGATAATCCCCAAATCTGTGTCACATCTAAGTCTGGTTCTAATGCTTTCTCTGTCACTTCAGTCTGTTTTTTCTTGCCTTTGGCAGGCCTTGTAATTTTTGGTTGAAAGGTAAATATGGGGCTTCCTTGGTGGCGCAGTGGTTGAGAGTCCGCCTGCCGATGCAGGGGACACGGGTTTGTGCCCCGGTCCGGGAAGATCCCACATGCCACGGAGCGGCTGGGCCCGTGAGCCACGGCCGCTGAGCCTGCGTGTCCAGAGCCTGTGCTCCACAACGGGAGAGGCCACAACAGTGAGAGGCCCGTGTACCACAAAAAAAAAAAAAAAAAAAGGTGAATATGATATGTACAAATAATTAGAATGAGGTAAATAGGGTTTTAGTATGAAGATTTATATTAACTTTTGCTGTAGCAATAGGTTCTAGAAGATTCGAATTCCTCTAGTGTCCTTGCTTTGTTTTTCCTCTTGATATTGGGCTTTCCTGAGAATGCCTCCTCAGAGAGAGTCTGCTTCTTGTAGGACTTAGAGGTGTAATCTGTTTTACTGTAGCCCTGTTGGGGGAGAGTTCTATAATTTTTCAATTAAATTTCAGTGTTTTAATCGACCTTGATCTTGGACTGTGACCTTCACAGGTGTTTCTCCATGGTACAGCTTCCCCTACCCACCACCCTGCACTCCCTTCCCTGGCTGCAGCCTTCCCAATCTATTTCCTTGAACCTCTGATCCCTGTTGACTATGCTTTTGTTTTCTGTTTTTGTTTTCCCTCTTCAGGTGAAACAGGAAGCCTGGAGGGGGGTGGAATGGGAGGGGTTCCCTTCCACCAGCTGGGATAAGGCTCTGAAAAAGTCCTTTTGCCAGGAGAGTATCCTTCATTATGGTTCAACTGTTGGTTTATTTCACAATGATTACTCTTCCCTTCTCCCTGAGAACCACAGGGATCTTTCTTGGATCATGGTGAGAACCTAGTGGAGGCACCAGAAACAAAGCCCATGAAAATGTAGGGACCCTCTTAAGACTGCAGCCCAAGAAGTCTCTCGCTCTTATCTTAATCCACGTTCTGCTTCCAGCCAGAAATTCACCAAAATTACTGTTTGTGTTCCTACCAGTTTATGGCTCCAGCAGCTTCTGCTTCAGGTCAGCAAGTCTCACCTGTGTGTCTCTGCATGAACTTGTCTCTTCAGATTTCTGCCTGGTAATTTGCCCTGCGACCTCAGTTCTCTGACGTCTTCAAGAATAGTCATGGATTTTCAGTTGATCCAGCCTTTTCTTATTGTAAGGACAGCAGTGACAACTTCCAAATTTTTTGTCTGTCAGAGCTGAACCCAGAAGTCTAATCAAATTATTTCTAATTGTATGTTTCTAAACTTGTAGGCACACATAATAGTTAAATGCAAGATTTAAAAATATTCTATCGGAACTAAATATCTTGTCATTTAAGTATATTGTAAAACTTAATTTAAAAAAAAACTGTCAGTGTTTAGTATTTGTTGACACTTAATATTTTAATTTTTGTCAGTTTTCACTGTTGACGTAGTGAACATTGCTTTTAGTTACTTAATTTATGAAACTGTTGCTTCTCAATTAATAAACATAGTAATAGCAGTCACTGCCATTTCACGAAATCTTCCTCAGAGGTTACCTTATTTATACCCCCATTAATCAAGAGTAATGTTTGGTCTTATTTTATTCTGCCTATTTTGGGTACTAATATATTTATTTAAATAACTTACAGTATCTGGAAACTTTGATCAAGTTCAGCATTTCACTGTATTTATGAAACTACTTGCTCTGGTTTCTTAACCTAAAATACTTTTAAAAATCACATTTTGTGTCACAATCTCAGGAATTTTTTTTTTTTTTTTTTTTGTAAATAGGTAAAGCACCTCCTACAGAGTTTTTTTTTCTTTTAATGAATTAATTCATTTTGGCTGCGTTGGGTCTTTGCAACCAAGCCATTTGCTGGGCATGGGCTTTCTCTAGTTGCAGCGAGCCGGGGCTACTCTTCATTGTGGTGTGTGGACTTCTCATTGCGGTGGCTTCTCTTGTTGCGGAGCATGGGCTATAGGCATATGGGCTTCAGTAGTTGTGGCACTTGTGCTCAGTAGTTGTGGCTCATGGGCTCTACAGTGCAGGCTCAGTAGTTGTGGCACAAGGGCTTAGTTGCTCTAAGACATGTGCGATCTTCCTGGACCAGGGCTCAAACCCATGTCCCCTGCATTGGCAGGCAGATTCTTAACCACTGCGCCACCAGGGAAGTCCCAGGATTATTTTGATTATTGAAGCTCTTCTGGAATAAAGGGAAAGTATTATTACTGATGGGGTTTAGAACGTGCTAACTCCAAATATGGCACTGTTGTATATTGAATATTTTAAATTGATGGAATTTGAGAAATGGAAGGTGCTGGAAGGACTGTCCACCCCCTTCTCCCCTGAAGCAAGGCATAAGGCCCTCAAGTGAGAGGTGCCCTTTCTATAGCAGGAGGAAAGGAGCAGCCTTATCTCTGAACGTGAATGTACAGGTCTTGCTAAGTTTCCCCCATTTGACTACAGTTACCTCATACCCTTTGTCCTGTCGTATCTTTTCTCATCTTTCCACTTTTCATCAAACCCAGCATAAAAACACTTAGGTTTAACTGCTTCTTTGGTCTTTACTTCCTTTTGAAGGCTCCTGTGTCACACAAAACTGACGTTAAATAAATTTATATGTTTTTCTCTAATTAATCTGTCTTTTGTTACAGAGGTCCAGCCAACAACCTGAAAGGTAAAGGAAAGTGATATTTTTTCTTCCAAACATTATAAATAGAGAAAGTTTTATTTTTGTCTCTTGTTTTTTGTTAGTATGAGGTGGTCACTGACAGATGTTGTAACAAACCATTAACATTACCGAAGTTTAAATGATCATTGTTTTGGTATATTATAATGAAGGATTTCCTCATTCGAGGGGCTCTGTGATAATCTAATATCTTGTCTTACATGTCAGGCCAACTGTGGGTCAGGGATGTGACCCTTTGTCTAAGGCTGTGGTTTCAATCAGCCAATCCTCGGAAGCAGGGTACCTCTGTATAACTCAAACACCTTTGTGGTTTCTTGAATTGCTCTATAATTATAGACTTAAATAGAAATAAATTTAAATGGGGCTGTATTCTTAGTTGAAGTAAACAGAAACCCTGAAATTCTGTGGGACAATGAAGAAGGTAAATTTTTTTTTTTTTGCGGTATGCGAGCCTCTCACTGTTGTGGCCTCTCCCGTTGCGGAGCACAGGCTCCGGACGTGCAGGCTCAGCGGCCGTGACTCACGGGCCCAGCCGCTCCACGCCATGTGGGATCTTCCCAGACTGGGGCACGAACCCGTGTGCCCTGCATTGGCAGGTGGACTCTCAACCATTGCGCCACCAGGGAAGCCCAAGAAGGTAAATTTTGAAGCCTAGTACTTCTGTATGCAGTTCATGAAGAATGGAAACTAGTTGGGATTTCTCAATTTTTCAATGAAATGAAATTTACGAAAAGGCCCCAAACTATTTTATCAGTCTGAATTCCCTGTATAGGTATCTGACTTGCCTAAGAGGAGAGTTTGTGAGATCTCCCCAAGTCAGTTCAATCTCCCACTCTCTCATAACTATTTCACACATTCTCCTCTCTACAAAAACCTCCAGCACCTCCTCCCATCATTTTAAACTGATGGCCTTGTTTCTTATGTCATAGAAAAAATACCAACCTTCCAACCTGCATCTGTACTCATATATCCTATATTCCCTTTTGTAGTTAAACATGATGGACCGTCCCTGGTCCTAAGGTCAACTCCTCCTCTTGTGTACTGCCTCTCATCTCCTCTCACCTGCTCAGACTTCACTCCGGCAGTTTTCCCCTCTTTTCCATAAAAAAAGAAGGAAAAAAAAAAAAGGACAGCAAATTCACCTTGATTCCTACATTTTCCATTTCTCTGCTCCCACTTAGAGCCAAAGCTCTTAAAAACAATTGTCTCTACCCATTGTCTACAATTCCAGTTTTCCCACGCTCCCTTGAACCTATTCCAATCTGCCTCCTGTCTCCTTTTCTCCACAAGAACTGTTTATTCAAGGTCACCGGTTACCTCCATGCAGCCAAACCCAATAGTCACTTCTCAGTCCTGATATAGCCTTACCTATAAACAGCTTTTGGCCCACGAACAGCTTTATTTTTTTAGCAAATGATCATCCTTTCCTCCCTGAAACACTTTTCTTCACTTCATGTCAAGACCTTTCTTGCTCTTGATTTTTCTTCTATCTCTCTGACCACTCCCTCCCAGCCTCCTTTGAGGAACTTGGTTCTGCCTTACCTTGACAGTCTCTACATCACTCTGCCCCAGAGAATTTTTTTCTGCGTATATTCACTTTTCAGATAATGTTATTTGGTCCCATAGCTGTCTAAAATTAATATCTGTCTACTCAACAAACAATTCCACATGGATATTGACAAGTTCCTCTCACATAGACTGTTCAAAATTGAACTCTTGATTAAATCTGTTCCTCCACAAGCCTCTTCACTGTATACATTTGGGTGTTATTATTTGCCGGGTACCAAATGCCAAAAACAGAAAGGTGGTTTTAAAATCATTTTTAATAGTTAAAATTTGTTTTTTAAAAATAGTGTGATATAATCTCTCCAGTGTGAGCTATGCCTCTTTAGCTTACTTTAAGGTAAAGAGAACTAACCAGTATAGGACTGTTTTCTTCCTTTTTCTTTTTAAACCAAGAAACCCTGATTCTATTTCATCATTTAAAGATAATTTGGGCCACATGTGTCAGTGGGTCTGAGGAAAAGAGAGCTTTCCAGAGACCTGGAGAGTGCACTGTGACATGGGGAGCTGGGGAAGGGGGCAGGAGTCTGGCCCTGGGAATGTGATCTAGGCTGCAGGCTCCAGGCTCAGTGAGGGCCTGGGTTCCAGAATTCAGCTTAGTGCAGCTGACTGGACCCTTCGGAGTTGGCTGCAGCCTTGCAGTAAAAGCACTGAAGGGGAGCAATGCATTGTGGGTAGTGGGACAAAAATTCGTTTCTGCAGACAAAATCTTTAACAACGATACTATCTACAAAGAATATAATCATAATGAGGAAAATTTCCTGATGGCTATGGTGACGAAACCCAAAGCAGTGAAACAGCAGGCCCCGATACATGCGGCCCAGAGATCAAATCCAGCCACCACTGCTGCAGTGGTTCAGCCACAGCAGCAGTTTCAAGCGCCAACCTCTGTCCCTGCTTTGGCTCCCACCTCTGCGCCTGTACCCATCGCTCCAGCATCGAGGATTCCATCTTCTGAACATGCACCTACTACTGAAACTAAACAAGAGAAACCTGCACAAAAGCCAGTGGGGACACCTGTGACTACTAGCCCACTACCCACTGACAGCACATTGGAAGAGTCTTAGCAAAAACCTTTTTGAAGATGCAGAGAGCACTTGTGACAGGTTGGTCTTATGAGAATAGGGTAATGAGATCATGTCAATGATCTGGTTTCGACACCCCTGACAGAGCAGTGAAGTATTTTTTAATTTACCAAATATTTAAAAAAGATGACTGATAAGCTTTATTTTTAAGAGCAGTTTTAGGTTTACAGAAAAATTATGTTTGTTCATTTCTCTTGTTTGTTGGGGATTCCATGCTCAGGTGAAATCTTACAGTATTTGTATAAAAAGAGAAAGGAAACACTCTCTTTAAACGAAAATAATTACCAATAAAAAAAAAATTTCTTGACCATTGAATGTAAGACAATTCTTAGATTATTTGAGAGGCTGTACAGTTACAGTGTATACTTACTATACAAAAACATAGTTTCGTGTTCACACTTTTTGCTTGTTTTGGGTAAAAATTGGTAGTTGTCTGGGTTTCAAAATAATCACTGTGGGTTTGATTTCGATGTGTCCTTTGGGGTAATGTAACTTTTGAAGCTAATGAAGACATGCAAAGGTCACTTTCACTCTCTTACCTTTCCCTCAGCAGAAATGTGTTTACCAGCAAGCTATGAGTTCAAACAGCTGCCTTTCTTTTTTAAACCCACAAAATCTTTATTGAATTAAAAAACTAATGGAAATGTTTCAAAACCATGTTTCTGACATTTTTTAAAAATTGCATTTCTTTTTTAAAAATATTTATTTATTTATTTACTTTTGGCTGCATCGGGTCTTAGTTGCAGTACGCGGGCTTCTCTCTAGTTGTAGTTCACGAGCTCCAGAGCGTGTGGGCCCAGTAGTTGCGGCGCCAGGGCTTAGTTGTCCCATGGCATATGGGATCTTATTTCCCCCCCCAGGGGTTGAACCCATGCCCCCTGCACTGGAAGGTGGATTCTTAACCGCTGGACCACCAGGGAAGTCCCAGGTTTCTAACATTTATAAACTTTTTTCCTTTGTTAGATAAAGATGTGTGACAAGTAAAGTCATTGACATTATAATAACTTTGACAAAGAGAAGGAGGATAGAGCTATATCCAACATATTTTTTTAATTAGCATTCTGGCATATTTATTTCCAAATATTTATTTCTATACATTTTTTTACTTAGTTGTGATCATACTTTATATAAAATATATCTTGCTTTTCACTTGAATTATATCACATGTATTTCCCATATTGTTATAAGTTACTTAGAACTACAACTTTAAGTAACTGTACAGTAATCTGTTATATATCCAGCATCTTTTTATTGCATTAAGAAGATGGGATCAATCTTTGGAGGCCTGAGAGATGCACCTGGGAACATATTTTGAAAAATATAAAGTTAAGACTTTCATGGCATATTAAAGGTAAAATCTTAATAAGCAAAAAAAAACTTTTGAATGCCCTTTTAGTTATGTAAATATGATATATAATTATATACATAACATATGTTGTACAGGTAACTCAAATCGAGAACTCTCTGAAAAAAATTCTTAGTTTTCCTCCCAAACCTAATTATATCCAAGATCTCTTCACATCAATAAATGATAGCACTAGTAATACGTACTCTTACTGACTTATAAAGGCACTTTATTAACCCTTTGTCACATGTATTTTATAAATAATTCTCCAGAACAAAGCCTTCCCCTAAAATTTGATTCCACAATAAATCACAGAAAAAAGACAGTCTAAGCCAGACATAAAAATAATTCATACTTACAAAATAAGTTAGTATATAATTATTCGACTTCAAAAGAGCCAATATTTTCAGAAAATATTGAACTTATCCCGAACTTTAAAAAATGATGACTTTTTACAAAATAGTTGTAAGGTACCAACACATTTTTGGGAATACTTAGATTAGGTAAAATACCATTTATCTTTAGTGTGACTGCTACATTTCTGTAGAATTTAAGTCAAAATGTAAACACTATTATACCATTTGACTATTGTGTCTCCATCTACAGAGATGTGTCTACATAATCAGGTTTCTATAGGATATGTGGAATAACTCTCTAACCATCACAGAGCATTGCTGCATATCCCAAGCCCAGGCTCTCCATTCCTTCCCACTTGATTCCCTGTGCAAGGCACTCTGGGGTTCCAATAGCTCCGACCTTTTAATCTATTCAACCTGTAGAGACTTCCTTTGGCCAGCTCTGTATAAACACTTTGTTTTTCTTAATAAACTCTTATTTCAAAACCACCCTTTTGTGGGCAGAGGGCTGTGGTAGAGCCTTGTAAGTAGTAAAACATTTCTCAACACCAGAAAAATACTCTTGACTTTTTTAAAGGATGTTTTCAATTAAAAAAAATTAACCGCAGTCATTGAAGAGGGAATGAGATGGCAGTTTATTTGATGCTGATAATTTAATTTATTCTTCTGAAAAATTGCCCCAATTAAAAAAAATCATGAAATAGAAGTTGTATGTACATACTGTTAGCTCATTACTATTGATTATTCTTATGCCACTCATTAATTATTTCAAAGTGAAGTTCAAAACCACAATTACTTTCTACCCTCTTCTCTCGACTGCACTGTCCTGTTCCTACACTCTTGAACAGAATTTTTCAAGTCAAGTTGGCATATTTGCTTTCCTTCAATAGCAGTAACAGAAAAGTCTGGGAGAAAATGTGTCTGGGAACAAGCACAAGTCATCATATTTCCCACACTCTATTCCTTATAACAAAGCTATTTGTAATCTTTGCGGACTTCACTTATTTTTCTAATTACAATGTCAAATCTCTGAAGCAATACTTGTCTATTTGAAGCGTACTTTTAAAGTTGAGTCCTACTAAACTGAATTCTAAGACATTTTTTCAACAAGGAATCTATTTGATTGAATAAACTTTAAAATAAAAAAGTATATAAATGTACATTAGAACACCGATTCTTAGTGGAGAAGTGGAAGAAAAGGAAACTGACAAGGGGAGGCGGGCTTGGCCAGCGAAGTGGGGGATCAGAAACTTGTCATCCCTGAAGAGAAAGGAAGAGAGTGCTCCCAGAAGGAAGTCTGTCACAGTGTCAAATGTGTCAGAGTTCAGAAAATCAGTGACTAAAAAACACCATTTGATTTCAACAAAAAAGTTGGTATCTTCGATGGAAGCAGTTTTAGCAGGGAGCATTTGGAACTCAGCTAGCTAAGAGTTGGAGGTAAACAAGATGTTAGAAAGTAGAAAACTCTAGTGCAGAGTCCTTTCATGAAGTTTGACAGGGAAAGAAAGAGAGAGGAGGAAGCAGCAGAATAAAGATGTGGGGCTGGGATAGAGATTGCAAAATTATTAAACATGGGAGACATTAGAGAACTAGTTTAAGAACAGAAAAAAAGAGTCCAGAGAAAGAATGACGACTCAAGTAGGAAAGAGGATAACCCATGTATCCCAGAGACCCTTAGATGGCAGGAGTGGATAGGATCAGATGGGATACTTTTTTACAGGAAGAGAAACTCTACACCATTGCAATAGAAGTGAGAAAGAATTAATGGGTGACAAAGATAAGATTGGAGTCTATCCTTAGTATCTATATTCGGAGTGCACATTTGTACACATTGCTATTTGCTGTTTCTGAAAGGCCCAACATCCTCCCTCCATGTACACACATCTCCTAGCCATATTGCCATACATAGCTCAAACATGGTTTCTGGAAAGCCTTCCCTGGCAAGTGCAATCTGCTCTGGAAGTTTCTCCTCGTGCTCTCAGATGCTCCCCGCGCATTGCTCTATGCATACTTTGCCTTATAATAGACGTTTACTTGTCAGTCTTCTCCTTTGGACTGCAAACACTTTGAAGGTAGAGGCATATTTTATGTGCCTTTGTATCTCAGAGCCTAACGCATTTGAGGAACTTCGTCTGAATTTGTTAAATCAATGATCCCTTCTACTTAGATGAAATGAACTGTCATGAACACACCTCCTCTGAACACTGTGAGTGGCAGGGCGTGGGAATGGAGGTGAGCTTCCTGTACTCTCTTGCTGTGAATTTCTGCTTTTGGCTTGACTCACTATTCCTTCTTATCATCTTCTCCCTGTAGCTCTTCTTCCCTCTGAGCTTAGCCTCACCCCAGGCTCCACTGACCATGGCTTCCCGACCCTCCTTCTCCATTCCAAAAAGTCACCCTAAGCAACAGATTTTTCATTCCACGTAAGGGTTTAATGGAGAAATTCGGAAATATGCGGCAAAACAATCAATGCAACGTGAGGTATTAAAGACCATCATAAAAAACAGTTGAAAGTCTCATTGACAATCAATTCCTTCTATAGGGAAACTCTGACTGGATATCTTTCTCCTGAGAACATGACCTACCACTCTTTCCAGGAGATGCCCAATCCTTACCTCTCTCCGGAATTCCTTCTCTACTTTTCTCCCCAGGTTGTGCCACTCACTCCTCCCTACAGGGATCATGGTAGGCAGAATAATGGTCTCTCCAATGTGTCCATGTCTTAATCCTCAAAACCTGTGAATATGTTATGTGGCAAAGGGGAATTAAGGTTGCAACTCAGCTGACCTTAAAGCAGGGAGAGTAGCCTGGATTATCCGGGTGGATCCAAATGTAACCACAAGGCTCTTTAAAAGTGAAGAGGGAGACAGCAATGTCAGTAAGACTCCAATGATCATTACTGGCTTTGAAGATGAAAGGGGCCACAACCAAGGAATGCTGGAGGCCCCTAGATGCTGGAAAGGGCAAGAAGATGTATTCTTCCCTGGAGCCTCCAGAAAGGGACTGAGCCCTCATGCTGACCCGTGTTGGCTTTCTAAGTTACAGAACTATAAGATAATAGAGTTGTGTTATTGCCAACCATTAAGTTTGTAATAATTTTCACAGCAACAAAGAGAGCACAAATACAAGCACCAAGATAACAAATCCAAATTCATTTTGATGTGAAATATCTTAATTCTTTTGACTCAACATCTGCTCTAGTCCAAGCTCTGGGACTTTGCTTTGCCAAATCAAAAGGAACATTAACAAACTTTGCTTTACAAAATAGTTATCTAACCCTAAAATGAATGGAAAAGAACCCTCTCATGCTCAAGCCCTCTTATCATACTTATGACATTTTTTATTTCTATCACAAATACATTGTTCAAAGTATGACTCCAGAAATAACATTATTCCTCTACCAGGAAGGCATTAAAATATGTTTGTGTATCTCACACTATTCATTTTAAATAGGGATATATAAATAACGTGCTTATCGAAGAGAAAGGAGGAGAAAAGCTTGAGGAATAGGAATTTTAAAAGTTTGATTTGCCAAACTCTTCCAGTTTGACTCTGACAACTCAGTGTTAAATAGCTCCTTATTGAAAGAGCAGAATATTAAAGTTTAATGAACTTGAAAAAAAAGTCGTACAACTTAACCCTTTCAATTATTCAAATAGAGTTTCCTACACTGGACATGAATGAAGTTCTAAAGCAATCCTTCCCAAACTTTAATGTGTAAACAAATCACATGGAGATTTTTTTAAAATGCAGACTCTAATTCAGTAGGTCTGGGTGGGGGGCTGAGATTCCGAGGTTCTGACTTTCTAAATGCTCCTAGATGATGATGATGATGCAGTTGGCCCCTGGACCACATTTCAAGTAGTAAAGTCATGGAGGACATTGAGGGTCACAGTAAAATCAAATGCTTGAATTCTATGCTTCTATAAATTAAACATATCAAAACTATACACTCACTAAATCTGTTTATGTAGCAAAGGGAAAATTCTATAAAAGTATTATTTGGAGTTGAAAATCATTTTATGACAAGACCTTAACATTATGAATTTCATTTACAATTGTTTATAGCATCATTAAACAATTCTTTTTCAGTGATGGTGTAATCATGGCAAACTCTGTGTTCCACCTCCTCCCACTAACCCCAGACCCAATGGTTTATATTAAGCATAGGTTTCTGCTAGCTTACTGTAAGAGCCTGTTCATCTGTGTGCCAGGAAATGGTAGGATTAAGAGGTCAGATGCCATTAGCTAGTTCCCTTTGCCACCACTGCCATTGCCTGAGAGATGTTCCAAGTCTCCAGTAGAAGCCTTGCATTTGGTCCCACTTCCAACACGTTGCAGGAATAACAGTACCACAAATCTGATCCTGTTATCTAGATATAAAACTTACCAATGTCTGTTAACAATTCCTCCTAATCCCACCTCCCCCGTGATCTATCTCCTGGCTTGCTCTCCAGTCCCATTTTACGCCAGTCTCTCTCCTTCCTTGTGTCATCTCCAGCCACACAGCTATTATCTCATTTCTTTCAATATTCCATTTTCCCTTCCACCTCAGGCCTGTGTTCGTGATCTTCTCTCCCTATAAATACTACTCTCCCCGAACTCCTCACTTTTGATGCTTAACCATTTTTCCAATCTCAACTCAAAAGTCACTTTCTTGTCAAAGCCTTCTTTGAGGCCTCAGACTAAGTCATGTGTCCTTGCCACACACTCTCATAAGCATCTTTAAATGCACTTATCACAGCTCATAATTATATACTTGGGTGATTGTTGATCACACTTTTTCTTCCTAAATGATCATATGTCCCATGAGGGCAGGTCTGTCTGTCCCCCCGCTCCCTCCATTATACCTATATTGCCTAGCATAGTAGAAATCATTTAATAAATATTGATGAAGGGATAAGTGCAAAATTTCTTTTTTAATGAGCCAACTTAGCTAACATTAGAATGAGGGATATATTTGCAAATAGAAAAATGGCTGACTTGGAAATGAAAATTTAGAACAACTAAATTCATGGATGACAGATAATATGTTAGGCTGATCAGTTCTTACCTATATGATCCGTTTATTTGTTCATTTCTTATCCATCACCAGGGCTATGCAAGGTATTGGGAATATAGATATGAATCTAGCTGGGCCCCTCTCCTTGGGCAGCTGAGTCTAGCACATACTCCCTGTTGATTGTGCAATGCTCAAATGACCTGAAAGAGGCTTGTGCACAGTTTTCAGTTTTGTCTAAACCTATGATTACAATGGAAACTGTGCAATCAGGGCATGGTTAGAATCTGACTCATGTCATTTTCCAGATGAAGACCTGTATGAGCTGCCTGCTCTATGTTTTAAACAACACAGTGGCTAAATATTATTCCACTGCAATGAAGCAAGACATAGCCTTTTGCCATCTCCTCCTCTCCACTAAGTGTTGTTTGCAAATTCAACAATGATCAGAATCTCTGTTACGTAAATGCTTAAAGAAAAATAACACTACACACTTCATAACACTAGAGCAATCGCATTTCCATTGCAGCTATATTTGAACACAAAGCAGACATTTTGATGTTTTCCGTAAACTCACAAAACAGAATTGTACCTCTATATTTTTTAATTTTAAAAGGAATAAAAATATAAACATTAAAAAAATCTGATGATTCCCATCTTAGTTTTAAAGAAGTTTTTGTTTATGTAGAGCCAAGAGGCAGTTTACGAAACTTCAGGGCTTCACCAAAAGGAACAGTTCCTAGCCAGAAGAAAAAAAAAATGATGCTGATTTTGAAGATTTATTCATAAAACAAATATTTATTGAGTTCTGCTTTTACTCCAAGTATCTTCTTAGAGACAAATGTCTTTATACTCAGGGAACTAATGTTTTCATTAGGGGAAACTAGCAAGATAATGATCCAGTATGTTGGATTCAGTCAGCCATCTTTCCAATATTTGCCTTTAGTTATAAATAGGTCATGGTATTGAAAAGGGATGAATATTATCAACTTTTTGAAAACAGATACCCTACAATTAATGAAATATGACAAAAATGCCTCATCAAGGCACTCATTTTAGTAAAAGAAGTGGTAACTTCATACATTGACAAGATTAATCTCCTAATCAGAGAGTGGAAAGGCAACTAAAACTTATTTAGGACCTGGAGTATTTTTAAATTTGGAACGTACTCTGTAAATACAAATATTACCAAATAAATAATACTTAAAAAACAGAATAGCTTTCTAGTTATTTCACCCCATTGTCCAAAATACTTGTAGACAACTGTACCTGCTTTTTTTTTTTTTTTGCGGTATGCAGGCCTCTCACCACTGTGACCTCTCCCGTTGCGGAGCACAGGCTCCGGACGCACAGACCCAGCGGCCATGGCCCACCGGCCCAGCCGCTCCGTGGCATGCGGGATCCTCTCAGACCGGGGCATGAACCCGTGTCCCCTGCTTCGGCAGGCGGACTCTCAACCACTGCACCACCAGGGAAGCCCTGTACCTGCTTTTTTTACATTGGAAAACCCGATGCTCCAATGTACAACAATCACCTGTATAACATGGTTAATCCTTTCATGCTAGGCTTTGATTAGAGCCCATTTTACTTCCATGGCCAAAGACATTAAGGTTGTTAATCACCAGAGTATAACACATCAATACTTTGTTGATTTCTTAAATTAGAATTTATGAAATAAATAAAATTTTACATCACCATTGTGCTAGATGGGACTGAATTTTTAAGACTATTAAAGAAAATTGGAAGTTCCTTTAGTAGCAGTAAATGATATTTAAAGAATAATAATTTCCAAATCATGTTTTCTACTAAAGTGTAATTCTTCATGAAACAACTATTTTTTTAAAACATATTTTAATTTTCATTGTTTTCACTTTATAACTACTTTGTAAATATTTTGGAACTGAGTTTTTCATTTAATATATTGCTAACATTCATCCATATTGATGCATGTCACTACAGTTTATTCATATTGACTAAAATATTCCATTCTGCAAATATTACTGTATATTCATACAATCTCTTGTTAATGGACATTTGGGTTATTTTCAGATTTTTGCTGTTTGGAGAATAAACTATGTGTCCTTGTACATGTGCGAAAGTTGTTCTTGGATAAATACCTAGGAGAGGAATTGTTGGATCCTAAGGAATGTAAATATTCAACTTTAAGAAAAAAAATACCAAACTGTTTTCTAAAGTAGTTGAATCAATTCACATTCCCACCAGTGAAAAATAACAGACCCTGTGGATTTACATCCTCTCCAACACTTGGTATTGTCAGATTTTTCTACTGTGTCAATAAAAGTGATATAAAGATTTATCTAATTAATATCTGGGTATTTTCATTTCCCTGATGAGGAAAGATATTGAACATCTCTTCATACATTTAATGGACATAAGTGTTTTTTCATATGTAAAATGACTGCTCCTGTCTTTTTCCCATTTTACTATCAAATTCTTTGCAGTTTGTTATTGATTTTAGGCTTAATTTCATATTCTTGATATTAAATCCTTATTTGTTGTGTTTATTACAAATATCTTCATCCAGTCTGTAATTGCTTACTGCTCATTATCTCTAAGATTTATTTAATAAACCAAAGTTTTTAATTCTGTGTGTAAATTTATTAATATTTCCTTTTATAATCAGTTTTTCTGTACTGTTGAATAAATCTTGTCTTAGCTTAAGGTGTAAAAGATATTCAATTAATTTTTTTCTTCTAAGGCTTCAAATGTTTAAATTTAAGTTCTTAATTCATTTGGAACCATTTTTGTATTAAGTATCTTTTTGGCAAGAAGTAACTATTTTTTCAGTTCCATTTATTGGATAGCCCTGTCTTTCTCCACTTATCTCATTTGCCATGTCTATCAAATTCCAAAGTTTTATACATTCTTAGGTGTATCCATGCATCTATCCTATTCTATTCGTGGACTTGGGTACACCATTGCTACCAACAGTGTCTTAATTACTATAACTTTATACTAAGTCCTGATATCTGATAGGACATATCTCCTCTCCCTCCTTCTGCAGAAGTTACCTGGATACTTTTGACTTTTTATTCTTTCACATAAATTTTAGGAGTATTTTATTATTTTTCATGAAAATCCATTTTAGGACTTTATTGAACTTGCATTAAATTTATAGGATCAATGTGGAGAATATATCATCTTTACAATAATAGCTCTTCCTACTGATAAACATGATATACCTCTTCATTTATGTTTGTTTGCTTTAATAGCTCTTAATGAGGATTTATAATTTCCTGTAGAAGTCTTGCTCATCTATTGTTAGATTCATTTCTAGATACATGATATTCTCTGACCGTATTACAAATGGCATCTTGTCTTTAATTAACTTTCCAGTTGTTTGCTGTGTGTTTATAGAAATGCAACTGACTTTATTATCTTGCTAAATTCTCCAATGATGTCTAATAATTTATAAATTGTTTTGTGTTTTCTTTTAGCAATCATATTACTGCAAATAATTCAACTTTACTTCTCTTTTTACAATTCTTAAGCATCTCATTTTGTTGTTGTTGTTTTATTTTGCTGGCTTGGACCTCCAATAAAATGTTGAACAGACGTAGTGATAGTGGGCATCCTTGTCTCATTTCAAATATTGAAACTGCCTTACATCCTTGGAATAAACACTTGATCGTGATGTATAATTATTCTATTTATTGCTGAATTCTATTTGCTAATATCTGTTGAGGATTTTTATATGTATATTCATGAGAGATATTGGCCTGTCATTTTCTTTGTTTGAACTGGGTTTTTATTTTCTTGTTTGATATCAGAGTAATACTAGCATATTAAAGGAAGTTGGGAAGTGTCCCCTCCTTTTTTAGTTTTTGGAAGAGATTGTGTAAATTTTGAGTTACTTCTTCCTTTAATGTTTGGTAGGATTCTGTAAAACCATCTGGTACTGGAGATTTCTTTTTGGGGAGTCTTTTAATTACAAATTCAATTTACTTAATATTTATAGGGAAACAACTATTTTTATATGTAAGAAATTGCATTCATATTCAGAACCATAACCATATAATTTCAAATAGTATGATCTATCCATTTTCAAAAATATGTCAAAATTTCTGCTCTTGTTTTTAAATAACAAACTCTACATTCCTGAAAATATACTCTCTTTATCCATTGTTATTTTTGGTCTCTGAAACTGTAACTCACAGAAAGTGTAACTCACGGACACAGAATGTTTTAATTAACAGTATTGAACAAATAATATTTCTGGTTTAAATTTTCCACATTTGAACCAGGAATGAAAAGTGAAACTAATATTTGAAAAAAATGTGTTATTTCTCCCCAGTTATTTTCTGAGTTTTACTAGACATAAAAACAAAGAGTTTTCAATGAAGGCTAGTCAGTGTGTGGACTAGTAAGGGCTATTCTCTTTCTGTTTTTCTTATAATTAAAAATATTCCTAAGTGAATCTATACCTCCGAAAGGAGTACATAATTACCTCCTGGATTAGAGTCTCATTCTCTTTTCTGTATTAAAACTCAACATATGCAATGACAATTTTAATTAAAAATAGTTGAGTATATAAAATAGTTCATGAACACTAAGAGCCACAGTATTCATGAGTAAAGGAGGGCTAATTTCCAAATAAAACTCATGCCTGTAGACTATTAGCCTAGTTTCCTGATTCTGCACACTTTTCAATTGATTTTGCGTTGCTTCGTGATTTGCAGCAATTTGAAACCTATAAATCATAGGTTTCATAGTAATTATAGTACCAAATGAAAATTTAACTGTGGGAAAGAGCTCCCAAATTCCTTAGAGAATTAAAAGTGGAGTTTGTGTTGAACTCAGTAACTAAGAGAGAGAACTATAGCCAAATGCTCTGAGAAAAAATTTCCACTTTTAGAGAACATCGATTATCAATAGTATGGGAAACAAATCCTAAACATTGCTTTTCTGGGCAAATTATATTTTGATATAATTTCAAACAGTGTAAAGTTATAAGACTCTTATGAATAACTCCCATATATTCTTGACCCAGACTGAACAACTGTTTATAACTAGCACCATTTACTTTATCATTCTCTCTCTCTCTCTATCAACTTTTTCTGACCTTTTGAGAATAAGTGTAGACATCTTGCAGCTTGATCCCTAAATAACAGCATATATTTTCTAAGAACAAGGACATGCTCTTAAAAGATCACAGTATAATTATTAAAATCAGGAAAATCCATATGGATTTGACATTATTAGCTACACATATTCCTTTTAAAAGTTTCATCAAGTTGTTCCATTAATGACTAATATCCTTTAAAGCCCTGTTTGCCCTCCGCCTGTGATCCGCCCTCTGTCTAGAATCCAACCCAGGATCGCATATTGCATTTCGTGGGCACATCTCTTTAGTCTCTTTAAATCTTGAACTGTTTTTCCATCTTGTTTCATGACCTTAACATTATCTGAGAGTACAGGTCAATTATTTTGTAAAACATCCCCCAATTTGAGTGTCTCTGATGTTTTCCCATAGTTACATAATATTAGACATTTTGGATAGGAATACGAGGATTCCTATCCAATGAGGATTTTTCCCATTATTGATGATGTTAAGTGAATCAATGAATGAATAGGGTGGTGTTTATGAAGTTACTACTTTTCCCTTTAAAATCAATAAGTTTGTGGTGAGTTATTTAGAGATTATAAAAATATCTCTGTGATAGTTAATTTTATGTGTCAACTTGGTTAGGTTCTTGTGCCCGGTTGTTTGGACAAACACTAATCTAGATGTTGCTGTGAAGATATTTTGTAGATGTTTACATTTATGATTTGTTGACTTTGAATAAAGATTACTGTCAAACGGAGCTGGAGGAATCAGGCTCCCAGACTTCAGACTATATTACACAGCTACAGTAATCAAGACAGCATGGTACTGGCACAAAAACAGAAATATAGATCAATGGAACAGGATAGAAAGCCCAGAAATAAACCCACACACATATGGTCACCTTATTTTTGATAAAGGAGGCAAGAACATACAATGGAGAAAAGACAGCCTCTTCAATAAGTGGTGCTGGGAAAACTGGACAGCTACATGTAAAAGAATGAAATTAGAACACTACCTAATGCCATACACAAAAATAAACTCCAAATGGATTAAAGACCTAAATGTAAGACCGGACATTATAATACTCTTAGAGGAAAACATAGGCGGAACACTCTATGACATAAATCACAGCAAGATCCTTTTTGACCCACCTCCTAGAGAAATGGAAATAAAAACAAAAATAAACAAATGGGACCTAATGAAACTTAAAAGCTTTTGCACAGCAAAGGAAAACATAAACAAGAGGAAAAGACAACTCTCAGAATGAGAGAAAATATTTGCAAATGAAACAACTAACAAAGGATTCATCTCCAAAATTTATAAGCAGCTCATGCAGCTCAATATCAAAGAAACAAACAACCCAATCCAACAATGGGCAGAAGACCTAAATAGACATTTCTCCAAAGAAGATATACAGATTGCCAACAAACACATGAAAGGATGCTCAACATCACTAATCGTTAGAGAAATGCAAATCAAAACTACAGTGAGGTATCGCCTCACACCAATCAGAATGGCCATCATCAAAAAATCTACAAACAATAAATGCTGGA
This sequence comes from Phocoena phocoena, assembly GCF_963924675.1. Lineage (NCBI taxonomy): Eukaryota > Metazoa > Chordata > Mammalia > Artiodactyla > Phocoenidae > Phocoena > Phocoena phocoena. The sequence goes on along the minus strand of NC_089222.1, from coordinate 118,528,400 downwards.
GAGGATGTGGAGAATAGGGAACCCTCTTGCACTGTTGGTGGGAATGTAAATTGATACAGCCACTATGGAGAACAGTATGGAGGTTCCTTAAGAAACTAAAAATAGAACTACCATATGATACAGCAAACCCAGTACTGGGCATATACCCTGAGGAAACCATAATTCAGAAAGAGTCATGTACCACAATGTTCATTGCAGCACTATTTACAATAGCCAGGACATGGAAGCAATCTAAGTGTCCATCGACAGATGAATGGATAAAGAAGATGTGGCACATGTATACAATGGACTATTACTCAGCCATAAAAAGAAACAAAATTGAGTTATTTGTAGTGAGGTGGATGGACCTAGGATCTGTCATACCGAGTGAAGTAAGTCAGAAAGAGAAAAACAAATACCGTATGCTAACACATTTATGGAATCTTAAAAAAAAAAAGAAAAAGAAGGTTCTGAAGAACCTTGGGGCAGGCCAGGAATAAAGATGCAGATGTAGAGAATGGACTTGAGGACAAGGGGAGGGGGAAGAGTAAGCTGGGACGAAGTGAGAGAGTGGCATGGACATATATACACTCCCAAATGTAAAATAGATAGCTAGTGGGAAGCAGCCACACAGCACAGGGAGATCAGCTCGGTGCTTTGTGACCACCTAGAGAGGTGGGATAGGGAGGGTGGGAGGGAGATGCAAGAGGGAGGGGATGTGGAGATATATGTATATGGATAGCTGATTCACTTTGTTATAAAGCAGAAACTAACACATCATTGGAAAGCAATTATACTCCAATAAAGATGTTAAAAAAAAAAAAAAGATTACTGTCAATAATGTGGGTGAGCCTCATCCAATCAGTTGAAGACCGTAGAAGGAAAATCTGAGTTTTAAAATTTTTATTATTTTTTATAATAATAATTTTTATTATTAAAATTTTTATTGAAGTATAATTGCCTTACAATATCATATTAGTTTCAGGTGTTTTACATAGTGATTTGATATCTTTATATATTATGTAATGATCACCACAAGTCTAGTTACCATCTGAAAACCTGGGATGTTTTTAGAACTGTGTATATGTATATAAATATGATATATATTATAAAAAATAGATTATATATCTTTATAGGGCTTTATACAAAGAAGAGAGGGAGAGAGAGATGTACTCTCTCTCTCTCTCTATATATATATATTATAAATTTCCTATTGGTTCTGCTTCTCTGGAGATCTCTGACTGATACAATCCATTCCTCATAAGACTTTTGCTCACTAGGTTCAGCATTCACTGATGATTCCTGCCTGAATCAAGCATTGCTATGGTGATTGCTGAATGGTAATTTTCTGTCATCCCCTCATTTAGTTGGCCTTCTAAGGAAAAACTTTCCTTTCGTCTTCATTTATTTCTTCATATATTTATTTATATCAGCATAAACTCATGGGTTCTTATTTTATTCAATAGGCTTTAATCAATGACTATTGTTATTCAGGTTTATGGCTAAATTGTTCTAATGTGACCAGTTGGAGGCCCTTCAAGCCAGCTCCTGTGTCCTTCTGGCACGTCCCCATCATAGCTTGAGTACTTCCATACTTTCTGCTACAAGATGTTCCAGGCTTATCTTGTACTTTCCCTGCCCCAGCTGTGAACTGACTAATTCATTTTTCTAAGGAACCCCAATTATTTTTTCGTGCAGGATGGTATTTAGAAACCAAGGTCTGGGCTATAGGTACCCACTGTACAATTTAACGGCAGTTGACATGAAACCTCAAGATAATTTAATCAATTCAATTCAATCATTGAGTCTTAACTATATAGAAAAACTGCAGGATATTCTAATAAGAAGGAAATAAGCGATTCAACAGGGTTTACATTTAAAGTCAATTGAAAAATATTACTTATTTCAGATTTGGAAATGTTTTCTTCTTGTTATCTTCTCCAATTTGATCTGTAAGTTAATTAAACATTATTCAAAAACTAAAATTGATTTAAACATCTAAACAATTTAAAAACAAAACTATAGAAATTAGAAGATATACAAAGCATCACTTATCAGCGGGGTGGAAGAAGAGTGTGGAATGTGTTCAAAAGATGGGAAATATCTCGTATTGACATAGATGTGGGGGAAACAGTGTTCTAATACACTGCAGGGGCAGTGTAAATTGTTACTGTTTTAAAGGACAGCTTGGGAAATCTATAAAAGAAAAAAACAGCCCATGCCCTTTGACACTCCGCATGTACAAGTCTACCTTAGGAATATGCTAGTTCATGAGCACAAAGAGATAAATACAAGTCTATTAATTATGACAGTTTTGGTCAGGGTAAAATACTAGAAGCAACTCAAATATGCATCAGAACAGGGCAGGTTAAATAAAATTGTGTTATGGATGTGCTGTAGAGTACTAGAGAAGGTAAAAGAATAAATTAGATATCTATGTGCGGCTGTGAGAAAACCTTTAAGACAGGTTAAGTAAAAAAAAAAAAATGTTCAGGATAGTCCATATTATTTCTGTGGAAGGAAACATTACAGATGAAAATGTTAATGCAGAGAAAAGGGTCTGGGAAAAATAATGTAATGATTAATTTAGGGGAGGGACATGGAATTTAGGGAGATGAGAGACTGAATTTTACTCTTTACCCCCCTTTAGTATTTGATATTTTTTGATCAAGAAAGCATTATATATTACTTAAATGAAATGTTTCCAAGTTATTGGAAAAACTGACTTCTAAAACCATGATCTTAACACTATATTACAATAGAATCTTTGGCCTTTCCCCTTTCCTCCATTAGTTATCTATGGTTGCATAACAAATTCCTATACAATAAGTGCCTTAAAGGCTTAAAACAACGAACATTTATTATCTCACAGTTTCTGTGGATCAGGGCCCCTGGGCCTTGCTCAACTGGGTGCCTCTAGGTCAAAGTTTCTCATGAGGTTGTAGTCAAGCTGTTGGCTGGGGCTGCAGTCTCAAGGGAAGCCTCAATTAGGCACTGAGAGTTTTGGAGAGGCACAGCTCTCTTCTTATTTTTGAAACTTCTAACATATTAGAAATAAAGCTATCTAAAAAAAGTTAATAAAATTGTAGTTTAACTTTCTTGTTTATATTAAACAAATTAATCCTTTTAGGATGAAAATATAATTTTTCTATTTACAAGATAACTCCAGAATTTATAAAAACTGGTATGGTCTGGTATTAGGATACAAATTAAAGTTGTGAAACACATTCTTTCAATCCTGTACGATTTTATGTTACTCTTTTTGGAGAATATTTTAAAAGTCAACGTTTGACACCCTTCATGAACATGCAATTCTAGACAAATGACCCTCCTGGTAGCCCGCTTTGTGACAAGCCCTAATTTATTCAACATAGGATGGGTTTAATGTTGTGTGGTTCTAAAGTATTTACTATCACACAAAATATTGTAGACTTACATTCTATCTTAATATTCTACCTTAAACTTAGGCTAAAATTCTGTAAAACGGAACTTTAAGTTCTGCAGAACATATACAATAAACTATATATGCATTTATAATAAAAATATTAAGAAAACATCTTTAAAATCAAGCTCCAGAAGAAATGTTCTGAGCCTTACTGATGGTATTAACAGTAATGAAAATGTCTTGATAAGCATATTCAGTTATTGCAGTGCGGAAACTCCTTCCCTGTTTCTGATGAAACAGAAACTTTTCTGCAGAGGGAGTTCTAATAACATGACATGCTTGAGGCTTTCCCTTTCTATTTTTTTGGGGGGGTGGAGTGGTGGGTCAGTGCACCTGTGTGCAGAAAAGATGTATTTTGCTCTGCTCCTATGTTATACATCCTTCAGGGGCAAGCAGTCATATGAAGGAGATGCAGCAGCCCAAGGCTGTCCGTGAACGAATAAGTAAGTAATGTAATTTCAGTGTCTTAGAACTAGGAAGCTCAGATGCTCTCAGGTATGTCAGAAAATGAGCTTTATCATCAATACAAGTGATATTGTACTCACCATTCACCTTCTCTTCAGATTTACTTCGCAATTAGTTCAGAACTCATGTAGGAAACAAATGTGTTATGTTGGTAGCTCCCTGTTATGGGTTGAATTGTCCCACCCCACCCCCAGAAGGATGTGCTGAGGTCCTAATTCCCAGTACCTCAGAATGTAAACTTGCTTGGAAATAGGGTCATTGCAGGTTTACATAGTTAAGTTAAAATGAGGTCATGCCGGGGCAGGGCGGGCCCTTAATTCAATATGACTGGTGTCTTCATAAGAGAAAAGAGACCCACAGGGAAGTTGATGACGTGAAGGTGGGCGCAGAGACTGGAGTTGCCACACACCGAGGGGTACCCGGATTACCAGAATCTGGAAGAGGCAAACAAGGGTCCTTCTCTAGAGGCTTCAGAGGGAGCATGGCCCTGCCAGTACCTTGATTTCAGGCTTCTTGTCTCAAAAGTGTGAACAACAAATTTCTATTGATTTAAACTACCTACTTTCTGGTACTTTTGTTATGACAGCCCTAGGAAACTAACACACACCCCCTTAAAATATCAATAAATATAAGACCTAAATGAACTAATCTGGAATTTTACTTTCTCCTCTTCCTATCAAGATGGGAAAAAAAATTGTTGAAAATCTTCATTCACTATTGGTGTTAATGAAACCAGTTTACCCCTAAATTACTAAACTTCTTGTTACAGTATAGAGACATCAGTTCAAAAAACACCCAGGGGCTTCCCTGGTGGTGCAGTGGTTGAGAGTCTGCCTGCTGATGCAGGGAACACAGGTTCGTGCCCCGGTCCGGGAAGATCCCACATGCCGCGGAGTGGCTGGGCCCGTGAGCCATGGCGGCTGAGCCTGCGCGTCCGGAGCCTGTGCTCCGCAACGGGAGAGGCCACAACAGTGAGAGGCCCGTGTACAGCGAAAAAAAAAAAACAAACAAAAAACACTCAGGAGTCAGGACTTCCCTGGCGGTCCAGTGGTTGATACTTTGCCTTCCAATGTAAGGGGTTCAGGTTCGATCCCTGGTCAGGAAGCTAAGATCCCATAAGCAGTGAAAGGATTTCATTCAGTTGTATTCAAGACAGCCTGATAGCAGTGGTTAAATCCAGCTACAGATGAATACAAAAGGAAAACTGCTCCCTGTCGTTGATAAACACAGGATAACACGCATGATATCCATGTGTGTTAGAAGATCCTTTGATTGAATTATCATCTTTGAATAGGAAACAAAAATGGATCATGAGTGAAACATGACCCGTCTTAATTTACGAAAAACAGAAATGGACTCAAATTTTATTTCTTTAGCTGGTACCTCTAGGGGAATCTGTAACATGAAGGATACAGAATCACTCCTTTGTGAATATTTCAGTGCTTTTGAGATAAAAGAATGGGCTAGATGTCGGGGGCAGGCATCAACGGATACTCTAAAGGGGAAAAATATTTTTATTCAGACATACGTAAAACTCATATATTCCAAAATATTTTGTTGTGCCTTTGATTTAATTTAATCTAGAAAAAACAAAGTAGTGCTCGTGAGAGTTGATCAGCTAAAAATATCTACAATAAGTAAACAAAGTCTGACTTTAATTTAATGTGTCAGAATGATCAATGTTACTAAGCACTATAAATGTGGTAATAAATGTATACCTTTTACAACTGTATATTGATATAAGCAGTTAGCATATGAGTTAGCTGTGTTTCAAAAGCAGACTTCTAAGTTGTTTGGAACAAAGAAAATGTTGCTTTATTGTAAATATTCTAGTTCCCAGACTGGCCTACAAAGCCTATTTAATACGAGGCTTTTTCAAGATATATTTGTAGCAAAAATACTGATGAAAACACTTTTATAACTCTTCAATTATTATTATGATATAAAGCATAAATGGGAAAATATTTTTTCTTTTGTTTTTTTTGAAGTTCTAGTATTTGAAGAGTACATTTAAGTGAGCAGAAAATGAAGTCTTTTTCTACATTCTGAAGGAAACTTATTTTCAAGGCTTTAGAAATTAAAGGAGCCAGGTTTTTTCTTCCTTCCTCCCTCCCTCCCTCCCTTTCTCTCTCCTTCTTTCCCTCCCTTCCTTTCTTCCCTCTCTCTCTCTCTCTTCTTTTGGAGCCTAATCTAACTGAGAAAAACTATTATTTGCAAATGAAGTATTCTAACTGATACTAGTACTTTTGGTAGGAACACCTCTCCTTTGTTGTATTTGTTATAGTCTGTTATATTCCTCCATATTGACTCATCCTGTGGTAACTGGGTTGTGATATTTAACTGCTCTCTGCTTCTTTCAGAGTAGTATTTCCATCTTAGATGGGAAAGAGTTTACTCCTGTTTTTTAGTCCGTTTGATTTCTATTTTACTTAGATTTCATCTCAGTGTTCCCCCAAACAGTTCCTCATTATTTATGCTTTTACTTTTTAAAATTTAAATTACATAAAAATACTTAGGAAGGCATAAAACTCTCATAAGCCATTTTATGCACTTTCTTAAGTTCAGAAGAGTTGAAGGTGTTCAGTATAGCAATATGTGGAATTCTAGCCTTAATGTCAAAGAGGTTCAGTAAGCATTAAAAAATAAACATAATTCTTATAAATATTTACCCACTTTTTTTTTTTTTTTTAAATAAACCGATCCATTGATTACATGAGCTGCCTGCCTCGTTTTTCAGTCTCAATGGTGGGCACTTCTCGTTCCCTTCATCCTCCAGCACCTCACCCACTGCTGTGGGTTCAGTAGTGTCCCTCCAAATTTATATCCATTCTGAACCCAGAATGAGGCCTTATTTTGGAAACAGGGTCTTTACAGATGTACTTAAAATGAGGTCATACTGGATTATGGAGAGCCCTAAATCCAACATCTGGTGTCCTTATAAGAAGAGGGAAATCTGGACACAGACACAGAGGGGAAGCCATGTGATGATGGAAGCAGAGCTGGGGGTGATGCAGCTCCATGCCCAGGGGTGCCAAGGATTTCTGGAAACTTGACATTAATAATTTGATAAATTAATAGGTATATTTTTTACCACGATCACTATGTTTAACAGTAAGTTGGCTGAAGTAATCACATAAAAATCATACCTTGGGCTTCCCTGGTGGCGCAGTGGTTGAGAGTCCGCCTGCCGATGCAGGGGACGTGGGTTCGTGCCCCGGTCCAGGAAGATCCCACATGCCACAGAGCGGCTGGGCCCGTGAGCCGTGGCCGCTGAGCCTGCGCGTCCGGAGCCTGTGCTCCACAACGGGAGAGGCCGCAGCAGTGAGAGGCCCGCGTACCACAAAAAAAAAAAAAAAAAAAAAACAAAAAACATACCTAACTGAACTTGAGAAAACATACCTAAACATTTTGTGTATGTAGAATCAGACATTTATAAAGTGATCTAAGAAATGGAAATGTAATACCAATATTCTTTAAACATTCAAGCTTTATTTTGACCTTTTTTCCTTTATTGGTAAATTTTGCTGCAGATTCCTGATGTGAAACTTTGTTATTATTTATATTGTATTAGCTGTACACTGACTGAACATCTGATGAATTAATCCATTATTTCACACATTAGTACCCTTGATTAATACAGTAGGCAAACTCTTAGAATTTTTGTGAAAAGCAACAGAATTTGTTTTGACATTATTTTCATGTGAGTCAGATTTTCGGTAAGGAAACCATAATTAGTCGATGTTAAAACACTCAGTGAAGTAAAACATGTATTTATATTGTACAGGATGCCGAGGTATGTGCCACTGTGAACTAGCAAGTTCTTTCTGGCAGAATCACATCAGTCAGCTAAAGACCGTGAGTGGTATGTCATCTACAGCTGAATTATATCAAGGTGGGGCTGAAATTCAGGTGGTACATTGTTTGCCTGGTACATGTCACTTAAGTAATGAAAAACTTGTAATGCCTTGGTCACCCTAGTCCTTCCTCTGAACCCCCAGATCTTCTAGGGCTCTTTGCCAATGCTCTGGCTTGTGTCCTTTTTTTTTTGCGGTAGCGGGCCTCTCACTGTTGTGGCCTCTCCCGTTGCGGAGCACAGGCTCCGGACGCACAGGCTCAGCCGCCATGGCTCAAGGGCCCAGCCGCTCCGCTGCATGTGGGATCCTCCCGGACCGGGGCACGAACCCGTATCCCCTGCATCGGCAGGCGGACTCTCAACCACTGCGCCACCAGGGAAGCCCTGGCTTGTGTCCTTTTTAACTGGTCATTTCCCGTGCTGTACCAGTTGTTAAATATTTTTACACCATCCTTGGATCAAAGTGCTAACAGCATTTGTAGGTTGGTATATGCTATACTGAGATTTTTCAATGAAAAGTTCACACCGTTAATAAGCAAATGCAACGGCAACTTCAGGCTTCTGTTTGACTTAGCTGATTTCTTTAAGGAACATGACAGTTCTTCCACATTACTGGGGTAAAAACTGCTTTGTCCCTCTTAGAAAGGTGTGGGGAGGTGAGTGTCAAACACCTCTCCCCAAACCTCCCCCGACAATGCTAGCCTGTTCTCTGTAAATGGAATTAGTGGGAGGTATCCCCAAGTATTTTGACACATCTCACAAACAGGTAATGTAACTCCCTTAGGATTGCAGTTGGGCAATTCTGCCCTTTATATAAACAGTTACTGATTCCCTCTTTGGAAAGAGCTCTGTGTGGCTGCCTTTGGAATGAAATCACCAGCTACTCAGCTCACAGCAGAAGCTGCTGCTACTTCTCCAGTCTGACTTGGCCAGTGACAGTGGAAACGCCGGTCCTTCAACCCCTCCTTAAAATCCTCAAAATTCTGTCCTCTTCTACTCTCTCTCCTTCCTCTTCCCCCACCTCACCTTTCCCTACCCACATTCCAATAGCCACTTAGGGTGCTTAAGGTAGCAGGAGTTAAATGAATGGGGCAAAGAACAAGGGAAAACGTGAGGAAGATGTGCTTAGTGAGATCTATGGACGCATATATCTCTGGCTTCACTTTTTACTGAAATTGAATTCTTTAGCACACATCTACCCACACACCCCATCTGATTCAAGTTCCTCTGTTCAGTCCTGTTAACACCAAACTCTTTTACTTATTACCACATAAAGGAGCAACATTTTCCCAATTTAAAAATTTCATGATTCTAAGAAAATATGTTTTCCCCCAAATAAAGAATAAATAAATCCCTGTATTCTCTGGGCCGGTCATAGCAGGACTTTATAGGTTAATATTATAATATTTTATTTGGGCTGATAGTCCAATGTGTTTGCATTTTCTAAACACACAAGGACTACTTGAAAACACAGGCAGTTCACAACACAGGCAGTGGAGTGGGTGAGTGGGGAGAGTGACAGGAAAAAATGAGCCTTAACAGTTAAGCAAAATGAATAAGCCATGTTGATATCGATGCAGTGTTGACTAGAGTGTGATCACCATTGGAGTGTCTTCTGACCCCATCTAGGTTTTCAAAGCTGTCAGTAGAGTAGCACTGGAGACAGCAAATCATCTCCTGAAAATGTCTTGGCTGATGTCCATTTCGGAATGGAGAAGTCAGAGAGGAGACTGCCGGGCTTGGGAGAGCATAAGAATTATTCCTGAAAGGGATCAAATACATATTTGGGGAAGAAAAAGTGAACAATTAGGAAACAGACATGATGTGTCACAGGAGATGACATAAGCTATTGGGGTGAGTGGCACTAATAACTATGAAATCTGTTGCGCTAGCATATCTGAGTCGAGAGGCCTGGCAGTCTAGCATTCCATAGGCCTGAGATTCCAAAACAGTAGCAGCTAATCCCCATTCAATCCTCTTGAAATTTCATCCCTGCATAATCCACAATCTATTCTCAAATGCTTTCCGTCAACGTTTGACGTAGGAAGCTATAAATTATCCATGAATATTCAGGTTTGTATGAATGTACAGTATATGCTGATTTCTTCAAAGACACCTTAACTCCAATAGCTGGAATTAATTCAGTACAAGGGTATTAATAACATGAAGCTAAGCATGTGTGTGCTACAGTCCAGAGGTGAAGTCTGAAAGGTCATTTCAGGAATAGCATTATTAATTCTCAGTAAACTCATGAGGGAAATAAATGATTGGCTAATTATATCTCATTGGGGTAATAATTCACAACTAAGTTGACATGCTTTTAAAAATCATATTATCTGAACCAGAGCTATTTATGTGTGTGTGTGTGTGTGTGTGTGTGTGTGTGTGTGCATGCAGTGTTTCAAGGTCCCAGAAGGAAAAATGTGTTATCCTAGTACTAGTTTATTGGGATAAAAAGTAAAGTTACCCATTTCTAAGTATTTAAGATAAACTTCTGTTTCAAATGTATGATTTTACTTTAATTTAATAATGAACTTCAGCATTTAAGGTTTTATTTCAAAAACAATATTTGAAGTGAGATGGGGAAAACATATAAAGTTTTAACTAGATTATACATAAATCATAATCACTGGCAATACAGAGGCATATTAATTCAATAATAATTATTTCTAGATCCCTTTTAGACTGTTATGTAATTATCTTTTTTTTTTGAAATTAAAACACAAGCAAAGAAGTCATTTTCACTGATTCATCTTTGAACACATTATAACATCAAATGCAAATTAAATGGGAGATTCTCAGTTTAAAAAGAAAGTGAATCACCACCATTGTAAAAACTTCAAAATCATATTTGCTTTACCAAATAACCTCGTCCAGAGAGTTAAACCCAAGACAAACAAAAACAGCAAAAAAGAAAACTTGTTCAATAACTAATTTTGGTCAATAATTTTTCAGTTAAGCAATACTGATTACTTGCTCAGATTTATTTTGAAGGTTTCTTTTTATTTTAGAAACTAAATTTCAATGGGCTTGGGGTACAAAGGGAAGCTGAATTATAGTCCTCCCACTCCAGGCAGATTTTTTTTTTTTTTTTTTTTCGGTACGCGGCCTCTCACTATTGTGGCCTCTCCCGTTGTGGAGCACAGGCTCCGGAGCGCAGGCTCAGCAGCCATGGCTCACTGGCCCAGCCGCTCTGCGGCATGCGGGATCCTCCCGGACCGGGGCACAAACCCGTGTCCCCCGCATCGGCAGGCGGACTCTCAACCACTGTGCCACCAGGGAAGCCCCAGGCAGATATTTTTAAAATTACTCAGCTATGAAGAGTATTCAGGAAAAAGCCTTTCTATTTGATTTTTCATTCTATTAGTTGAAATGTAGAAGTATAGATTATGGTCCATTGTTAAAATGTTGGGTTAGCAATAATTTTTTTTTTTAAATAAAGAGCTCAGTCATTCTATCATATATATACATATATGTTGCATTCTATAATTTGAAAGCTCATTTCTATATATATTATTATTTTAGCCTCACATTACCTCTTTGAGACTAAGACATTGTAGGCACTAGACTCCAGGTCTTCTATACACTGTCACTCTTTTCTTCTAATTAGTTGACTTGATATGCTTGAAGATTATTTTCTATTGTCCGTTTTAGAGATCAAGGTAGGCAAAACCTTATTTTCACAGTTGTTATGAGATTTTCACAGTATTCACTTTCTTCTTAAAGTTGCAATTTATAGAAAAAAATGAAATTATTTGGAACGACGCTATGTTGACTAACGTAAAATAGTGAATAAGGTTTAAAACTTGTCTGAATGATTATATATCAAATGAGTTAAGGAAATAAGAATGTCACTTAAGATACTCAGAGATGATGCTGAGAACAAACACTCTTGCTGATATACAGCTTTAGTTTTATTATAAGAAAATTTGCATTTATAAAAAAAGGATTTTAAAAATAATGTATGTGAGTGATGCTTTATGATTTATTTTTAAAAAGAAAATAAATCCATTTAGAACATAATCTAGCTGTGATCCCGAATTTGTAATGTTCTTATGATTTTGTTTTAAAAAATATGGGGAAGAAGTTGAGAACATTTTCTCTTTTCCTTCTTAACATGAACCACACCTTTTAAGACTTATTTTCAACTGTTTTTATTTTGATAATTTTGCCTGCCTAACATTCTTCTACCTACCCTTGCCCTATGTGTATTATTTCTTAATGCTTAAGTACTCTTAAAAGTTTTTGTTTTGTCTTAAGAGGGATATTTATTGCTCTGTTAGCTTAAAATTTGAATTTGGAAAAGGAGTAAAATCTCCAGGATATAAAGACACTCAAATTACCATTATCCAGAGATAGCCATTTGATTTTGATGTAGTCTTCATATATGTATTTTCTGGATTGAGATAACATTGTACAGTATTTCGTAACTTCTGTCATTTAAAACTATTAAAGGTGAGAGGGAGACACAAGAGGGGGGAGATACAGGGATATATGTATATGTATAGCTGATTCACTTTGTTATAAAGCAGAAACTAACACACCACTGTAAAGCAATTATACTCCAATAAAGATGTTGAAAAAACTATTAAAAGTGAACATTTCCAAATATATCATGATTTTTGATATATCACTACTTCTTCAGGTAATCAATTTGAGGCATATCATTTCTTTGATTCAATAAATGGATAACAGAATCAATTTCAGAACATAACTTCTTCATATTTGTTACAGAAGTATCTATTATTTCTCGCTGAATGGTCTTTCTCTTTTAAGTTTTAACTGAGTAAATCTTTCATGGATGTCTGATAAACAAAATACGAATAATGCCTTCACTCAGCAACCCGCTCTAGAGGCAGTATGGTATTAATGGGAAGGATTTCAAAAGCAAAACTGTTATCAAGTTACTCCTCCTAGCACCTTATTCATCTGTAATTTTAGTCATGGAAAAACTTCAAACTGTAAATTTCCTGTTAAATGGGCATAGCACTACCTATGGGCATAAACCTATCTCAGTAGGCTTTTATAAAGAGTACATATCACTCTGACAGCGAAAACACTTTGTAAATATATTGAATATGCTGTATTGGGGTAAAATATCCATCCCCACTTCCTTCTAGTGGGTCTTTCTGTACTGCAGAGACTGGAAGACCAAAATCCATCACACCCAGTCTCTCTTGCACCTATGGGTCCTTCATAAAATGAGTTCCCCCAACAGAGATGCCAGATCCCAGGAAGTGGGAGTGAGCTGCAGACACCTTCTGCTTGCTTACACTCTGTTCTGCTGGTGGACATACTTGAGATGTGGCGGTAGAGATGTCAGGAGGAAACTGCACTGGAGAAGGCAGCTGGTCTCTGGGGGCCAGTGTTCCAGCGCCAGTTTCCCCGGAGCTGTGAGAGTTGCTCTGGCAGTGGGTTTTTTTAAATCCTTGGAGCAGAATGGCAATGATGAATTTTTATAACTCAGTGGTTTCATCAGTGATTCCTGCTTCCCTGCCTTCCTGACTCTGGCAAGTCAGATATGGAGGCCCAGTCTTCAATCCACACCTTCAGTTCTTCCAAGGATTTTATATAATTCCTTGATTTGATTGCTTTCCTTCTTAAAGTACCTAGAGTGATTCCAACTGCGAAACTGAACCCTGACTAATACCATTAATCGTAAGCAATGTCAAAATGCTAGAGATCCAATGATTGACCGCACATTTCTATTTTCTCTTAAATCTATCAGCTTGTGTTTCCATAAACTAAACTGTAGAATTGAGATCCTGAAGTATTCCTTGATTTTTTTTCACATAATTCCTTTATTTTTAAATTTAGTTATTTATTATTTATTGATTATATGAGCAATCTCTCTCTCCTCATAACCCACATTTTGGGAGGCTTAAGAAGTTTCATTGAATTTTCTTCTTCCCTGGGAGTCACTGAATGATTTATGAAAGAATTCTCATTTCTAGGCTATAGTTGTAACCATCCCCCATTCATGTTATTAAATCCAAGGAAAATAAAACAGAGAGGATAGTTCCTGAAATATTTTTTGACATTCAACCAGGCTGAACTTTCCTCAGCCTGTACATTCTTAACAGGGTGAGAATTCTCAGATGACAACCCACAAGGACAATGAAGACAGGGAAGATTATTAACCTTGTCATTTGTGAGCTGGATTGAAATACACACTTGCCAGCATGTACAAATAAAGTGCAGCACCAAGTAAGATAGATTATTTAGAGTATCTGTCACTTCACAAATACAAAACACCTATAGATAATTTAAGCTGGATGTATTTCAAAGTACCTGGCCATGCTTCTGGGCATTAGGTTATGGCTGCTAACTATATAAATATATATCATTTATTAAAGAAGAATTCATCAACATTGCCATTCTGTATGCTTAATAAACTAGCAGATGGTGTATGACAATTTCCTCAAGGTGACATCAAAAACATTCCAAGGAACCCCTTCTTGTTTCCTTCAACACCAGTACATTAGAACTTTTCTTTTTTTTTTGGCTGCATCGGGTCTTAATTGTGGCACGCAGTATCTTTGTTGAGACATGGAGGATCTTTCGTTGCAGCATGTGGGCTCTTCGTTGTGGTGCGCAGGCTTTTCTCTATTTGTGGCATGTGGATTTTCCCTTCTCTAGTTGCGACGCCTGGGCTCCACAGCGCGTGAGCTCTGTAATTTGTGGCATGCTGACTTAGTCGCCCTGTGCCATGTGGGTTCTTAGTTCCCTGATCAGGGATCGAACCCTCATTTTACGGGAGATTCTTTACCACTGGACCACCAGGGAAGTCTCGAGAACATATTTTCATTTGCAAAATGACAAGAAAACTAGACATTCGATTGACTTTTTGTGCAGAGATAAGTAAATGTTCAGGACACATTTAAATTTGCCTCAATGATCTTGCATGAAATGTACTGAAAACTATAGAACAGAATTCTAAAAGCAAGAAAAAATGGTTAGAGTAGAAAAGAAATTGCTGATCATCATACTTTAATCTAACATGTTTTTTGCTTATCCAGAAATTGAGTCAGTTGAGTTTGAAGATAAGCTGAAGATGGATTTTAGATACTCTCTCTTTTTTAAAATTGGGTTATAGTTATTTTATAATGTTGTGTTAGTTTCTACTGTACAGCAAAGTGGAGTTCCCTGTGCTATATAGTGGGTTCTTATTAGTTATCTATTTTATACGTATTAGTGTATATTTGTCAATAAGAAAACAAAAAAAAGATACTCTCTTTTCTTCAGAGCAAGCTAGGACAGCATGCATACAGTAACTGTAGTACCTGTATCTTGATACGGTGTAATATGGTTAACTTGGAAAATGCTTAAATACTGCTATTAATACTAATATTTCATTAAGAACTGTTATAACTAATAAAATAAAGCACCAGTACTAGAGATTTAATACAGTTTATGTACAAATTTATAAAATTTTTATAGATACTTTTATAAACATTTATAAAGCTTATATATAACATAGGTTTAATAACAAAAAAACAATATACATCATTATTAATATTATATAATCAATATACATTATAACTGATTAGTAGGTAAGACTAATAAAAGTTTCATTAAAAATAAAATCAACACTATATAAAATGAGGACAGTGTAATCATGATATATTAAAAATTGAATATTATTTATTTTTTAATCAACATGAATCAGTGTCATAGTTGAATAATAGCTTATTTTCATCAAAAAAATTTCCAGTTCTGAGTTTAAACTAGTTAGGGATGAGGTGGGTATACTGAGTTTGTTTTTTTTTATTATTATTTTATTTATTTATTTTTTTTCTGAGTTTGTTTTTAACTGATCAAAATGTTTCCCTCTGTCACCTTCAACAATCTGGTCTCTCATTTGATAAATTTATGAAGTGTTTTTTGAACAACTTATTGTTTTTGAAGAGGTTGTAAAATTTTATTGGTGTCAAGCTGAGTTTGTTTTTTTCAAATAAAACGTTTTGGGTTTGCGATCTCCTTTAGTTTTATTATCCATTGATGGAGATTTTGGTGCACTGCCCTGTTCACATTTATATTTCACTTGTTCTGAAACTCTTTGGACTAGAAAAGGATTTTTCTTGCATCTGACTCTTGATAACACCAGAAGATGCTTGCTCATTGAGATTTACACTTGTACCAGTTAGCCTAGACATGCAGATGTCCCCATGGTTTTTTTTTAAACAAATTAAGTCCTTGACTTAAAATGAGTCACCCAAACTTAAATGACTCAGATGTCAATTTTTTTAAATCCAGAAATAGTAGTATTCCACTGACAAAACGGTCGGTGTACTAAACTTGAAAGCGGTTTAAAAAGAAGCACCTGTGTATTTTGCAAAGGATAAACTCTGCCAATGATTAACACTCACCATTGCAATCACCACCATAATATAACGTGACCTGGTGCCAGGTACTTTCACATTCATTATCTCAGTTAGGTTTCAGGCAGTGGAATAACAAGGGCAGAACAGGGATGAAGGAGTGCATTGCATGGGAATATTGCAAAAACAATAATAAAACTGACTAAAGTTGGTCTGCTTTTTATTATCACCAGGCATCAGCATCTCCAAACAATGTCAGTGCTAAAGTACTCCTGCCAGAAAAAGATCTCTTGGTCTAAATTCTAAACAATAGCTGTGGTAACTATTGTGTTTCGATAATTGTGTGCAAGCTACAAACTGGCACATTTTTAAATTAGTTACCCTTCAATGAACATTGTTTTATAAATGGAAGCAACTCTGGAAAATTCTTTGGATATAGTTGCCTCCCCCCACACAAGTGCATGCACACACACACACACACACACATACACACACAGACTCAGGTACACAGTTTCATTCTCATAGTTTAAGTTTGTAGCAGTTTAGTCTCATTTGAGTTTTCTTTGGGAGCAGTTCCTCCTATAACTCCTATGATAGCACATGTTCCTATGTTTAAACAGTGGGTCAAAATAAATGATGAGAGCATACTGAAAATATGAAGAAATAGAACTCAGTTTACTTTAATTCTAGCATTCTATGTTACTGCTTGTAGATTTCACTTATTTAAACTTTAAAACAGTGGAAAAGTATGAAATTCAAAGTGGAATATTTTTTTATTGAGGTATAATTGACATATTACATTAGCTTCAGGTGTATAACATAATGATTCCATATTTGTATATATTGTGAAATAATTACCATGATAAGTCTATTTCACATCCACCAGTCACCCTAATAGTCATAAGATTTATTTTCTTGTGATGAGAACTTTTAAGATATACTCTCTTAGCAAGTTTCAAATATGCAATACAGTATTATTAACTATAGTCACCATGCTGTAGCTATATGACTTTTATTTTATAACTGAAAATTTATACCTTTTGACTACCTTCAGCCATTTTGCACACACTCCCCATACCTTGCCTCTGGTAATCACCAATCTGTTCTGTGTATCTTATAAACTCTTTTTGTTTGTTTTTAGATTACACATATAACAGAGTTCATATGTTACTTGTCTTTCTCCATTTGACGTATTTCACTCAACATAATGTCCTCAAGGTCATCCACCTTGTTGCACATGGCAAGATTTCCTTCTTTTTTATGGCTAATAATATTCCACTGTATATAAATACCATGTCTTCTTTACACATTCCTCTATTGATGGACACTTAGATTGTTTCCATGTCTTATCTATTAGAAATAATGTTGCAATAAACATGAGGGTGCCTATAGTTTTTCAAATTAGTGTTTTCATTTTCTTCAGGTAAGAACCCAGAAATGGAATTCCTGGATCATATGGTAGTTCTATTCTTAATTTTTTGAGTAACATCCATACTGTTTTTCATAGCAGTTGCACCAGTTTACATTCCTACCAATTGTGCACAAAGGTTCCCTTTTCTCCACATCCTCACCAATGCTTGTTATTTCTTGTCTTTTTGATAATAGCCATTGTAACATGAGGTGATATCTCATTGTGCTTTTGATTTCATTCCCCTGATGATTAGTTGCGCACATTTTTATATGCCTGTTGGCCATCTGTATGTATTCTTTGGAAAAATGTCTATTCATATCCTCTGTCCATTTTTAAAACAGATTATTTGTTATTGAGTTGCATATATTCTTTATATATTTTAGATATTAGCTCCTTATCAGATATATGATTTGCAAATACCTTCTCCTGTTCAGAGGTTATCTTTTCATTTTGTTAATGGTTTCCTACACTGTACATAAGTTTTTCAGTTTGATGTAGTCCCATTTGTTTATTTTTGCTTTTGTTACCTTTGCTTTTGGTGTCTAATCCAAACAATCATCTCCAAAACTTATGTCAAGGAGCTTACCACCTACTTTTTCTTCTAGGAGTTTTATGGTCTCAGATCTTACATTCAAGTCTTTAATCCAGTTTGAGTTAACTTTTGTGTATGGTGTAAGATAGTAGTCAGGTTGCATTCTTTTGCATGTAAGTTTTCTCAACACCATTTACTGAAGAGACTATCCTTTCCCTCTTGCATGTTCTTGGCTCCTTTGTCATGGTTTATATGATCACTTGTAGTTTGTACTTGTATTTAAACATTAAAACAGTGGAAAAACATGAACTTCAAAGTGTGGTATATTTACTTGATAAATATCTATTTTAGTTTATATGAAATATTTTACTAAATCTAAATATTAATAAAATTAAAATTTGTTCTTTTTATTTAATTATTTTAAAACTAAAGAATAAATCAAAAAACAGAAACTAATATTATTATATAATGTAATATTATTATATTATTCATTATGGTTTCCTTTTTCCTCCCAAAATACATTAATGAAACTGAAAGTATTAAGTAAATAATTTGTCCTGTTTATACTGTAATTTTTATGCTATTTAAAAAATTGGCATGTTCATATGATGTCCCATAAAATAAAAAAAAAATTCTTTGTCTGCATTTCTTTTCTGGCTATTATTATGGGCTTGGGAAGTGAGTAAAAGAATTTCAAAAATTTGACTGAACACTTATTTTATGTAAGGTAATTTGTGGAAGAATAAGAATTGAGACTTCTGGTGCCTTGGCAGCTGGGACCATATATTATAGTCATCTTCTTACTAAAACATAGTTAAGATATACAACATTACCCTTATTTTTTTGGAGCCTACAGTGTTATTGGAAATGGTAACTATGTACAAACAGCTATGATAAAATGAAATACCTGATTTTTTTTAACAGAACCGAAAAGAATTATTTTGCTTTATTGTAATCGACTGTTCTGGAAAATGAGGATTTCCTCTCGTTCACAGTTCCCTTCAGTGTATCTACCTTTTCTTTTTCTTCTTCTTCTTCTTTTTTTTTTTTTTTTAAATCTTTTTAGTCTGTTTTCTCTCTGAAGATAGTCCTTTGAGAATTTGGAAGTACTTAATGCAGATGACAATTCATTTTGTATTGGCTATTCAATTCCAAGTAGCATTTCCAAGAACAAAATATTCTTCTTTTGGAGTGGACTATTAGTGCCTGTCAATGATGAATAAGTCTTTATTTTCTGTTTTAATTTAATTTTTATTTTATATGGGAGTATAAAAGTATCTGATTACTGCAGACAAATACTGCAGAATTTCAGAAGAGAGAGAAAGAGAGATCTTGTGATTAGGGTACTCACAACACATGTCATGGATGATTATTTAAGCTGTACCTTGAATAACTTATAAAAAAAATGTATGATGAAGAAAAAGCTTTATCAGGGAAGGATAATGAGTTTGGGTGTGGATATGTTGAGTCACAGGAGACTTTTCAGTCCTGATCATGAATAGGGGTCTATGGGTATCTTTTGTCAGGTATCTTAAGTTCTAGCCAATTGGATATTTAGTTAGAACCCATAAGCATTTTTTCTGACACATCTAATATCATGGACAATTCATTCAGCATTCCTTCACTTAGAAAGTATAGACTATTATAGAACTTGAATACCGAATGCACAACAATATGGCATAGGGTTTTTTTGGTTTTTGTTTGTTTGTTTTCTACTATAGCTGATTTACAATATTGTGTTAGTTTCAGATGTATGGCAAAGTGATTCAGAATATATATATATTCTTTTTCATATTCTTTTCCATTATAGGTTATTACAAGATATTGAATATAGTTCCCTGTGCTATACAATAAATCCTTGTTGTTTATGGTTTTGCTTTTTTTAAGTGGGTTTAGCTTGTTGTATCATTCTCTGTATAAAAATATGCAGAACTTCATTCTTCTCTTGGGAAGGTACCATGGAAAGGGGATCAGAGATTTAGGGGACAGAAGCCACCCTCAGAGCCATGGTCATTGCAAATCCTTTTTATCACTGGAGAGCCTCCCAATGAGAAGAGATGGTAACAAACTGAGGAGTGTGACTGACTGTAGGCAGCATCATATTCTCTCATCTGTGGCTTACATCTCTTTTGAGATCTAGAACTGGGCTTCTGTTGTTAGATCTGAGTAGCAGTTTATTTAAATTTAAAATTTGTGTAGGGAAGGTTTTTAGCCTATTCTACCTAAATATGTACATAGTTAAAAAAACTAGTATTTTCTTTCCAAACAAAGCTGAAAATAAATATATACTTACAGTATTCTTTATTCTGCCAGTCATTATGATTAACAAGCAGTTTATTTTTTGGAATCCAATTTACAATCATCTTTCTGTTATTATTGTTAATATTATTTTATTTTATTTCTAGTTACCACAATTATTCAGGTTCAGTTTTGGTAAAATAACCAAGACACTGACACCAAAGCCATAGATAGGTCCAATCTGCACACTTTGTTTCTCTGGTCCCTATGATTGTGGTTATTTTTGAAGTTGGACACCTTTATAAAAGCGTACCTCTTCCATAAACCTCTGGACCTACTACTTCCCATAGCCTTATTCTTACTTCTAGAATTGTAAGATTCTTGAAGGCATTTGAATATGTGACTTCTTAAAGTTACTCTGTTGGTTTTCAATAATAAGTTGCCTATTTTACTAACAATATTAATAAGACCATATTAAAGGAGTCTTGGTAAAGCTACTGACTATGCCTTGCGTCTCTCTGGGCATGAAGATCTTGGCAGTGCAAAGAGTTAAGTAATTTACTCGCAAAGAACAATGATTTTCCTCCCTTTTATTTTGGACAGTTAAAAACAAAATAGTAGGGACTTAAAACAATCAATATTCAAAACCTGAGGTAGCCACTGCTAGTTCAGCTGACATTCAGAAATCAGACAGAAATATCTTCTTGTTAGTCAAAACTGAATCTGCTGTCTTATATTTGTGGGACATGAGATCTGGCATGGCTACCTTTATCTATACATGTCTATGGATAAGTCACATCACCTACCGGAACTCCAGTTTTACCTGTAAAAGGGAGATGAAGAATTTCTATCTCACTTGGCTGTTGGAGGTCTTAAATGAGCTAACATGAGAAGGTGATTGATTCTTATTAGTTACTCAATTAGAAAACATTCAAAATATGTCATCATAATACAAGTTAAGTTATTTTAAAATGCAACTGAGTTATTTTGAAACCTCAAATTGATTTAAAACTTCCATTTGTATAATTTAATTTAAATAAGATAATGGCTCTTTAAACATTACTATAACTTTTCATAAAATTATCTACTTTTTTCATTTTTGTCACTAGGTTCAATTAAAATTTCATTTGGCATTTGAAAAAATCGAGGTACGAAAGTTTTCTACATTGAATTTGTGAGATGAAAAATTTTGTATTAAAAAGTCTTCAATATTGCCAAATATTTATTTTGAAGCAATCTTCCATTTTAATTTCCCTCTTTTAAAAAAAAGTTTATTTTCTTAAATCATTTTGTGGTTAGTTTGCTTTGAACATACTTCAGATTTTTCATAATTTATGTATGGAAAAACAAGTTTTCCCATGTCTACTTGATATTTGATTCACAGAGAATCTAATTATAACGTGGTCCCCTTTTTAACATCTGTAAATTTAAACATACCAGTTGAAATGGGGTAACAGATATAATTAGCCAGATAACTTCATCCTTCCCTATCCTTCAAAGTAACAAAGACATACTTTTACCTAGATTTTGAATATTTGAACAAAATGTTTTGTGGTCTAAATACTTGGATAATTGCATCGATTTTTAGTGTAGGAGGGAAACTGAGGGAAAAGTAAAGTAAAGAACCTGTGGTGGATACACTCCAAAAATAACTTAAAATTTGTAAAATATAATTGCTTTACTCTAACTTATAGCTCTTGGGAATATAAATTCTTACTACCGCTTGTGGAGAACATTTTGGCAATACTTATCAAAATGTAAAATGTACATGCTTTTTGATTTAAAAATTCTACTTCAAGGCATTTATTCTATAGATAAACCCTCCCATATAAAATAATGTATGTACACAGATACTCATTATAACACTGATCATAAAAGCAAAAGTTTAGAATCAACTTAAATGTTCATCAATATGGTTTTGGTTAAGAAATCATTGGCTACATATGTCTTATTAAGAGAATTAGTTTGGTACTAGTTAGGAGTATAAGCCCTGGAGTTGCACAGCTTGGGTTCTCATCTTGGCTCCATCATTTATTGCTGTGTGGACGAGTCATTTAGCTTCTGTTTGCTTCCATTTCTGCATCTTTAAAATAGGATAGCAATAGTACCTACTTCATTGGATTTTTGTGAGGGCCAAATGATTGCAGAGGGTTAAATATGTGCAGAATTTAGCACAGTGCCAGGACACAGGAAGCACTCAACACATAGCAGTAGATCCTCTGCTTGGCTGAAAAATCTGTTTCAGGTGGAAAGAAATAATGATACATGAGTAATAAGTGCTATCATAGCACAGAGAAGGGACAATTAATGTTGTCTGAGATGTAAACACATGCATGCCAATGCAGATGATCCTACAAAGTAGATTATTTACATGTAGATTATGGGTGGGAGAGGGTTTAAAACAATCTAGATTATGGGTGGGGGAGGGTTTAAAACAATCTGTTTGGATTTCTGAAACATCAGGAAAAGGTAGGATTGCACCAACCCAGGTCGGTCCTTGACTGTGTATCCTAAGATTCTCATAGCATATTTTATTTCTTTAACATTTTTGAAGTCTAATAATTGGGTTTTGGGAATTGATTTTGGCAATAATTATTTTTGCTTAGTGGAATATGGGAAAGGTTTACTGATGGTATAAGAAAAAAAAAGGACAATTTTTAGTTTTACAACTCACAGAATCATTTTTTTCCCTTTCCTTATACCTGCATAATTAGACTTTCAAGTCTTTAAGGGTATAAAGATTTTCAAACATAGTACCCTGAATGCAGAAAAAACAAAATATTAAGCATAGTAGCTGTGAGTAAATGCAAACATCTCATCTCTGGTAGAGACTCTTGAACTTTTTGTGTGAAGAAATTCCTGAAGGGGAAATAGGTGCTTGAAGCTTTAAAAGAGCAGACATTGTTTCTTCCTTGTTTCTCCTTTCTTAAGTCAATCAATAATTTAATGAACATAAAGACATAGAAAGGGAAATGCCAACTTTAAGGAAATGATGAAACCATTTAGCCCCGTAACTTAGTATATATGTATAAAGTATATATATGTATGAAGTAGGGCAACCAGGGGCAGGGAAAATTTGATCAAGGTTAAGAAGACAGCAAGAAATAAAGATATTGTATTATGAAATTATTACTTGGTTTCAGAAAAGAGAAAGGGGAACAAAGGCCATGTCTGCTTTTTAAAAATTGAAAGCCTCCATTTATCTTGAGGAGCCCCTCTCCAGAAAAAGTTCAGTGGTCTCTGCTGTTAATATTGGCAGTTATTCCCATTATGTGTAATTGTTTTTATTTTGTTGTGGAGTCAGGTGAGTATAGTTCTCCAAAATCAATGACTTATTGTTCGTACCAAGTAATTTTCTGCAGCTTCTTTGAAGCTTGTTTAAAGAGATGCTATCTTTTCGGCATCTTTGTGGTAGCCTTAGTGTTTATAGTATAAATCTTTAACATATCATAATCTAGCTTAGAGCAGTATTATACCTGAGTCATGAGAATTTTAGGTGGGGAACAGAGGAGGAGGGGCAGATATGAAGTACTGAAGAATGAGTTTGGTTTTATGAGTATTAATTCGAAAACATACCTTCAGAGAAGTGAATTTAGAGCATAAAAATGAGAAAGGAACGGGTTTGAGATAAATATTTTAAATTCACTTATATGTAGATATTAATTGAAGCATGACATTGACATGTTCACCTAGACTGAGTGTGTAGTGAGGAAGGAAGAAAGAAAAAGATGGAATTCTGCGGCCGGTAAAATAAGAGATGCTATATGAAAGAGAGATGGAAAGGAAATGAAATTCTGCAAACAATTAAGAGAGGCTGTGATGTAAAAGAAACACAGGGAATGTGAATAACGTGAAGACTCAAAATAGAAGCCAATTTAGGGATTAGGAGATAGTACATGGCAGAGATTTTTGACCTGCATCTACTATTTCTAGGTCCATAATTCTATAACGTCTAAAATATGTAATGTATTATATATATATATAGATAGATAGATAGATAATTTTTTTTTTTGGGTTGGATCACTTGGTGGCCTACATACCTTGTTGCTCTGGGACAGATCCTGCCTGTGAGGACCACTTCTTACCCTTCCAGTAAGCATCTGGTGGAAATGCCAGTGGTCACCGGTTTACCAGCCTCCCATCTGCTGGATCTGCAGATTAATTTACTGCCCATCCTTTTTCTGCTCTCATTTGACATCTCATAAAATCCCATAGGTGGGATTTTAAAGTCTGTATTGATTGTTAAAAATATGTATATATTTCAAACTTTCATAGATACAAGATATATATTTTATATATAGTATATATAATATATACATGTTAGTGTATGTATGTATATATAGATTCCTTTTATACCTTCAACTTAGGACCAGGATACTGTGAAAAAAAATCATCTCTGTTTATTTCTTATCCGAGAACAGGTTGTGAGACTGTGGTCAGGGGCATGACCAGGAGTGTCATTCAGCTGGAAAATACTGAAAGCTGAAAACAAGTGATAGGTTCTGAAGTCAGGCTCTACAACAGGAATAATTTGAACATTTTAAAGATATCCATAATGATTGTTATCTGGGTCAACTAGAAAACATATATTTGCCAAAGGTCTGCTATAACCTAAGTATTCAGCATGATATCCGTCACTCATTTTCTCCACCACTTCACCTCAAAATAAATGGGCTTTGTCCTGTGGTGTAACCTTTCTTTTTCTGCAAAAAGGAGAAGACATGGCAGAGAACATGAGTTAGCTACTTGTGCAAATTGAAATCAATGATTTTCACTGGAATGAATCTGGCTTGTTCTCTACAGATTGCCTAAATAGTGGGAAGCCGAAAGGCCTCTGCCTTTTAGTATTTATTTGGTTAAGTCTTGAAGATAACGTTGACCTCTACATTAAAACCTAAGATTAAAATCTTTATAAACCACAATTTGATTAAGGCCAGAAAGTGACTAAAATAAATGATGGTACTGAGATTGTGTATATTCCCTAGAGACTAAATTTGTCAGAAATAAGAAAGCTGCCTAGCCTATTTTTAAAGAGCCAAATCACATTTCTGTACTTTTTAGTGTATCTTAGCAACCCACAAAGCTGAATATGTACGCCTGGGCAGAGAGAAGATTCATACTCCTATATGCTACATTTTATGAAATGTTAAAATTCATGATTTTCTATTACATTTCTGGATGAGATAGTCCCTCTCCAAAATATAAGAAAGCCATTTAATTGTATTATATTTCATGGAGAAAAGGTACTCTGAGGTTTTTCTTTGGTTTACAAAATTTACATAGTATTTTAGAGGGATGAATCAAAGATTTTACTGCGGAGTTTGTACAAAGTTTTTACTACAGGACTTTATATAATTATGGAGTCTAAGCAGGCATCTGCCAAGATGAGAATGTCTTTATTGCTTATCTAACTCTATCCTCAGAGATAACAATTTTTAGGGAAATTAAGTATCTTGGAATAAACATTACATGTGTTTACTCACTGATAGAAATCAACTCATTATATATTTATTGAGCATCTACTGTGTGCCATGCACTGTGCAAAGAACTAAAGAAATCCAGATAAAGAATGGTAGTTTTTGTCTCAGTGCACTGACATTCTAAGGGAGAAAACAAACTAAAAAAGAAAAAAAATTGTACAATGTAATGAGAGGAATGGTAAAAGATGTGACCTGGAATATTGCATCCATTGGAGTACAAGCAAAATAGATATACAGGCCTACAAAAACAAAAATCAAAAAACAAACTTGTTCAGGGAATACACATTTAAAGCTAATTCCCCCTAAACACTTACAGCACATAAACATTTTACATGTAAGAGAGGATAAAAAATGCCACACTTATCTTGAATTCTACTTAATTGATATTTGAGTAATACTTCCCCCTTGTAGTTTGCTTGTAGAGTTATCATTGATATTACAGTGTATTCTTTGCATATTTTACCTTGGTCATAAAATGTGCCAAATTATGTTATAAAAATATTTTTGTCCCATGGGAGAGCAAAATATATACCTGAGATCTAGAAGCTCTTTTTTAATGATGAACTCAGAGTCATAAAATACATTTACCTGATGCCTTTTTCTATAGTTTAAATAGTTGTCTTGGTCTCCTTGATAAAAATAATGTGGCTGAACTCTTTTTTTTTCTAGAATTCTTTTTGGCTTTAAAAACTCTGTCTAGGGCATGAGGTGTTGATCTAAGCAAACCACTTTCTTTCCTCCAGATCTTTTATCATCATTCATAAATTATTCTTAAAACATTTTCATAATAGTTTTTCAATATTTTCTCAGAAAACTCTTGTATTATAAATATTAAAAGATTAAATTATCCAGCCAAAAGCATTTAATAAACCACTTCCATGTTTCCCAATATATTGTTTACTTTTCTTTGCCATGGAACAAAGAAGGATAAATGTGAATAGTTGAGAACCGTCAAAGTGACATGGTGCAAATCATGTATAATCCTAAAAATTAGTCCAATCCATGTATAATACTAATAATTACAGCAAGTCATGAATAAGATTAATCATTGATTTTATAAGGTTTTACTATGTCACAAATAATGTTTTCTCTGTTGCTTCCTGCAGTAAATAGAAAGCTGGGTGCTCCATTAATACTTTTGCTCCAATGATCTGAGCTTTCGTATGTATTCCATTTTCTCCTTATGTCATTGTAGACAGTAAGTTTAGGGTTTAAAGTTTTAAGTCTCCATCCACTGTTGTTTCATAGAGAGGGTGGCTCACTTTTACATCATTCCCTCTAGACAGCTTTTCATCTACTAAAAAACAAGGCTTCAGACAAATCTCTCTCAGATCTGTCCTTTCTTTTCTATTTCCACTTCTGCCACATCTACTGCCTTGGTTTAGACCATCTTCTCTATCTGGACTGGTCCATTTGTCTCCCACCTCTACACTTGCTCAATGTTTTTCTTCTGGCATTGGAAGCAAACAAGACATTCTCAAACCTAATACAAATCTTTCATTTAAAAAAAAGGTCTGCATTTCTCTCAAGTTACTTTCGCAGGATCCCTGACAGCTTCCTTGAACAGGAAGAGATAAGAGGTGTTTCTGGCAATGATCGGCCAGCTTTGCTTTAGAAATTCTTCCGTTACCATTGCATTAATGGATTTGAACAAAGTGTGTCTGAAGGAAGTTGTAGGGAGGAAGGAAAAGGCAGTCCAGTCTCTGGAGATAAACCCTCAGGAAGGACAGCTTATTACAAAATCGAAGAGTCCAGGTTTGTAGACAGAGACATTTAGAGTTTCTGTTGTGACAATGAGAAGAGGAAGAAGAGGACTGCAATTCTACCAAAGCAAGCATGGGGCCAGGCCTGTGACGCTGCGTGTCACAAGAGGCTGAGCTAGAGGGAACAGATAATGGAGTTTCACATCTGTACTTTGATCCCAGCTAATTTAAATGGCACTTAGATATGGGATAACAAAAAGAGGAAGTGAAATCTACCAAACTAACAAACTTAGTTCTAACCTTGGGAATCCCTTAGTACATTGGGGTAACCATACTTCCTGGGTATGGGTGTTAGCGGGAGTGGTAACCCACATTCTCCCTCTCTCTTCCTCTCATGTTTCTCTTCCTCTCTCCATCTCTCTTTTTCGTTCTCTTTCATTTATTTTTATTAGGTAGACATTAAATACTCTTTATGCTACTCATAGGTAAATTATAACAATACAGATGCTCATAAACCCACCATCCCATTAAATATAGAGTATATTGCATAATTTTTAGTTTCTTGTGTGCTTACCTCCATAGAGGTAACAGCTGTAAGAATCACGTTTACCATTCTCATGCTTTTCTTTATAGCTTTCCCACATGTTCATAACCCTAAACACTAAGTTCTAAACTATGTTTATTTCAACATTTTTAAATTTTATGTAGTGAA
The DNA here is from genome assembly GCF_963924675.1 of Phocoena phocoena. NCBI lineage: Eukaryota > Metazoa > Chordata > Mammalia > Artiodactyla > Phocoenidae > Phocoena > Phocoena phocoena. Next base: position 118,500,261 of record NC_089222.1, on the reverse strand, counting down.
ATCATGCTGTATGCCTTCTTCTACAGTTTCCTCTTTTCTCTCCAACTTATATTCTTAAAATGCATTTTTGTTGTTGCTTGTTACTATTTTATCTTCATTGTTAGATGGAATTGTGTTGTGGTAGATATTTGGGTTGCTTCTAGTTTTGTTTTGTTTGTTTGCTATTACAAATAGAGTTTCTGGGAGTACTTTGGTACATATTTCTTGGTTCATATATAGAAAAGTTTCTCTAGGGTAGGAGTGCAATTGTTTTGCCACACGTAGGATAAATACATCTTCAACTTTAGATACAGCCAAATTGTTTCCAAAGTGACAATATAGCCTGACACTCCCACCTGCAGTGCATAAATGTTTGGTGTTCCACATACTTGATAACACTTGACATTCTCAGTCTTTACAATTTCCAGTCAGGTAAATATGAAATGATATCCCACTGTGGACTTTTTCTGAATAGTAATGAGGTTGAATATCCTTTATATATTCATTGATCCTTGAGATTTTCTTTTCTCTGAAGTGTCTTTTAACTCTTTTCCTCAATTTTCCACAGAGTTTCTCGCCTTTTTCAATTTGCGTTGCAAGAGATCTCTGCCATGGAAATGTATTTGCTGTAAATATCTTCTCCCAGGCTGTGATTTTTATTTTTACTCTCTTTGCAGCATTGTTTGGTGAACAGACATTCTAGAATTTAATGCAGTCAAATTTATCGACAATTTTATGTACTTTTCTTGGTTAATAAATCCCTCTATATCGTAAATATGTAAAGATATTTCTTCATATTATTTCCTAAGTCTTACAGTCTTTCTTTAGTATACTTTTTATTTTGGAATAATTTTAGGTTTACAGAAAGGTTTCAGCAATAGTACAGAGTTCCCATATATTCTTCCCTCAGTTCCATCCTTTGTTAGCATCTTGCATTACAATAGTACACTTGTCAAAACCAAGAAACTAGGCTTCCCTGGTGGTGCAGTGGTTGAGAGTCCGTCTGGCGATGCAGTGAACACGGGTTCGTGTCCTGGTTCGGAAAGATCCCACATGACGCGGAGCGGCTGGGCCCGTGAGCCATGGCCACTGAGCCTGCGTGTCCGGAGCCTGTGCTCCGCCACGTGAGGGGCCGCAGCGGTGAGAAGCCCGTGTACCGCAAAAAAAAAAAAAAAGAAAAAAAGTCTAAGAAACCAACATTAGTACATTGCTGTTAATTGAACTCCAATTTTATTTGGGTTTCACCAGTTTTTCACCTTTCTATTCCAGGATCCAGTCCTGGGTAAGATTGCATTTCTTTGTCACTTCTGCTAATTTGTGACAATTTCTCAGTCTTTTCTTTTTCTTGACCTTCACAATCTTAAGGAGTACTGCCCAGGTAACTGTAGAAAGTCCTTGAATCTAAATTTTCAGATGTTTTTTCTCATGATCAGAGTGGGGTTAAGGGTGTTTTGAAAAAAAATACTACATAAGTGGTATTCTCATCCCAGAATATCAAGGGGTGCATGATATCTACAAGACATCACTGGGAATGTTAACGTTAATCTTCTGTAAGAAAGATTTGTCTCCTCTTCCCAATATATTTATTTATGCAACCATTTATCTTTATTCATGTATATATTTATGTACATTTAGTATATATTCATGTATATTTATTTTGTACTTTGGTTTAGTCTTGCAGTTTTTCATTTACATTTAAGTCTTTTGTCTACTTGGAATTGGTATTTCAATGGTGTGAGGTAAGGGACCAGTTTTATTCTTTTATATACAGATAACTAATTGTCTCAGCAGCTCAATAGAAAAATTCATCCCTCACCCTCCCACATACACATACTTATCTGCAATGCCAGTCTATTCATAAAAAGGTTATGTTTAAAAAAATATTGTCAATCTAACATTTAAAAAATTATTTGATTTAGTTTTGGTAGATTGAATTTTTTTAATTTGAATTTTTTTGTGATCTTTGTCTATTTGGTATGTTGTGTATTCCTTGTGATGTTAAAAACAGTTTATAGCATGCATCAATTAAAAATCTTTTAAGAATAGTTGGAACTTCTTTAAAAGCCAAAGCAAAACATTCAAGGTAATAGTAACAACGGTTGATTAGATGCTTACTGTAGGCCCTATACTAAAGATTTACCTACAATCTTTCATGTTGTTCTCACATCATTTTTGCAATATAGGTGCTTTCCAGATTGCACAGATGAGAAAACTGAGGTTCACAGAGGACAAGTAATGTACTCCAAGTCACAGCTAATCAGTGGTAAAGCCAGATTCAAAGCTGGTTTTGACTTCAAAGTTTACAGTTGACTTCTTCCAGTAAGGACTCTGCTTGCTTTACAACTTAATCTTTTTGACTCAAACCAATTTTCATTGAATCCTTAGTGTAAACACTCCAAGAAACATTTACTATTAAGGTAAGTTGTGCTATATCTGCCTCAGCTAATACTGGTTAGGAACAATAGTAGTTTCAAACTGAAATGTATGCATAATTTCAAAACCAAACAAACTCAATTGTTTATGGAAATATTAACTTGTGCTTGAGAGAGAAAACGTGACCACTTATAAATGAAACTATTAGAAAGAATCAAATTTACAAACCTACTTAAGCTATTAAGATTATTTTTAGGGAAAGCAATAAACCAAGAGAAACCAGCAAGTTCACCTTGCTATTAAAACCATGGAGAATTAAGGTAAGACTGGAAAAAGAAGATTGGAAACTAATTTATAAGAGTAATTTAACATCTTCAAGGTAATAAGAAATATGTAATCCTTTGAGAGATGTTTGATTTTAAAATTTGCTGTGCAGAGCACATTTTATTTTAAAAGGAGCCATAAAATTTTTAGGTAAAGTGACATAATTCCTGGCCAAGGATCTGTGCTGCTGATAAATCCCATAAATAGCAAAAATCTGATTGGAAATCCAAATTCTCATAGAAAATAGGGACATGCAGAAAAAAATTGAAATGTGGTTACTGAAAATGGACCTAGATAGTATTACTCAGTGAAATAAGTCAGATGGAGAAAGACAAATGCAGTATGGTATCACTGATATCTAGAATCTAAAAAGTAATACAAATGAATGTATATGCAAAACAGGAACAGACTCACAGATACAGAAAAAAAACCTGTGGTTACCAAAGGGGAGAGGGAAAGGGAGAGGGACAAATTAGGGTATGGGATTAATCGATACAAACTACTATGTATGAAATAGATAAGCAAAAAAGATATACTGTATAGCACAGGGAATTATAGCCATTATCTTGTAATAACCTATAATGGAGTATAATCTGCAAAATTACTGAAACACTATGCTGTATACCTAAAACTAACATAATATTGTAAATCAATTATACTTCAATTAAAAAAAAAAAAGAGTATTAGAAGGCATTGGCTTCCAAAAGAAACCAGAGTAGACAGGGTTAGAACATTCTGCCAATAGGTAGCTGCTCTTAGGAATCACTTTCCTCAATTGTTCAGGAAACACTGCAATGCCTTTCTTCTGGACAGCCATATTCTTTCCCCAAAGTTTTGTGTTATGCAGATTTAGGCAGATTATGCATCTTTGTAAACTAACAAACCACTTTCACTGGTTTAGGATTTTGTGCCTTGTATGTTTATTTCTATAATTTTTTTCTTTTCAGGCTATTAACTAAACCATACAGATGTTAAAAATTATATATTTTTAAAATTTCAACATAAAATTTAGAATTGTTACACAAACTTCAGCAAATTGTCAAACTAAGGATGCTAAAATCGCAGATAGTAAGATGTTACTGTATCCACCCTTATCCCCAAAGTCATATGAAATTTTTTGAAAAAGCATGGTGTGAACATATTTTCAACATACGGAGTAATACAGTTTATTTATAAAAACTAATGCATTTGAAACCTAGCATCACCATGATGCATTCACAGGAAGGGAATAATAATTAAAGATCAGAAAAACATGTATTAGGTCTGAACTTTGTATTAATAACTATATTTTTCCAATTCATGTTTTTACTTTTGGCTACTAAGTAGACAAGTTTCAGTGTTACAAATGTTATATCAAAAAGCATTATCATTCTATTACATAAGTGGTTCTTGCATTTGTTTTTGAACACATGGCTACTGCATTTTATTAACTAATTAAAGAATGTATACTCTTTAATTAGACCTTTAAAAATAGTTTGTTACCCAAAATGCCTCCTATGTTAAAAAAGAATATTGGTCTTAATTTCTTATGATGCACGTACATTTATATTTCTTTGTTTAATACTATTTCTGTGACTTCCCTTTACGTCCCCTTTAAAACCCTTCCCTTGTCACATCCTAGCCAAGAACAAAAAAGGCCACACATAACATTGCGGTCTATAATTTTGGTTAAAAATGATGAAGTTAAAAAAAGTTTCTAACTTCTCTGAGAGTTGAGTTATAAGGGAAAATATAATCTAGAAAAAAATAAAATAAAATTACAGGTGTGGATTAAAAAAAAAAAAAGTCTTTTAAGAAATTACCCAGATGGTGATGTCATTAAATCAAGTAGAAAGAAAATTATCTCAAATGCTTTGGGAAGATTGTTCCCTGGGGCAGTTCTTATAAATGAAGGGTCCTTATAAATGAAAGAGGGAAGCAGGTGTGTCAAAGTCAGAGAAGTTGTGACCATCGAAACAGAAGTCTGTGCTGTACTGTTGGCTTTGAAGATGGAGCAAAGAGCCATGAGCCTGGGAAAGCCCTAAGCTGGAAAAGTTAAGGAATCAGATTCTCCTGAAAAAAAAAAAAAAAATGCAGCCGTGTGGATATCTTGATTTTAGCCCAGTGAGACTCATGTCAGATGTCTATTCTGTACAAATGTAAGATAATAAATTTGTGTTAAGTTGCTGTGTTTGTGGTAATTTGTTACAGCAACCACAGGAAACTAGTATAAAGGACACAGGCATGCATTTCACAGAAATAAGTAATTTTTTTAAAAAGCAGAGCCCTATGATATAAGAAAAAGTGAGCTATAAAGATTTCTAGGGAAATAATTACAGTTCTCTTCAAGCCAGAGCATCAGAGAATGCTTTTACTGTTTGGTTCTACAAATATCAATTACAAATGCTCACTTACTTACACTCAGTTTCAGATTATGCAAAAGGTTTAAATATCTTTGGTTCCATTTTACAGTGAAATTCATCTTAGCAGAAAAAAAAAAAAAAGAATCCATGCCTTCAAACATTTACTGTGCAGCTACACATATGCTAAACCTTGAGGATAGAAACATAAATAAGACAGTGGCTGTTATTCCCTTATTTTGAGGCATACAATCTAGTATAGGGTTTTTCTCTTTGACCATGACCTATAGTAGAAAATAGATTTTCTATTGCTACTCACTTTATACACCTATGACTGAACCAAAGGCTGATATACTCTAATATTTTTTATTCTCTTCTGTGTATTTTATTCAAAAATGCTACATAGAAACTATTAAATTGATTTTATAACCTTCTAATGGGTTTGAAAAACACTAGTTTTGTAAGCTAGACGTAGAAATAGTTGAACATGTCCTATGCTATAACAGAGAGGAAAATGACAACCATGGTAACTGCAAGAAAAACAGTATTAGTTAACATCTGAATGCTTCCTATATTCGTTGCTCTAAGATCATTTTAACATTTGTAGTACCTTAAACAGGTAATCATACTTCAGACGTAGCAGTATAAAAACTTCAAATATCATTTTGGAAGTCTATACCAGAGTTTTTAGTTCATAAGACATATTAAGGATGACTTTTTAAAATAGTAAAATGAGTTGTGTTTGAGTTGTGTGATTGATACAAAGAGGCAACAAGCACCAATACCCACGGATGAAGATGGAGTCAGGATATGGCAAGAATGGCTGCAGCTAATATCTTTGGAGCAGCCTGGGAGGTCCACGGCTCCCTTTGGCAATGCACCTTCGTTTCAGAGGGGACACTTTTGCTTGACCCAAACCAGAAGTTTCGCTAATCTGCTTTCAGAACATCTTAGCCTTGATACCACAAGCTTAGAAGCACAGTTTATGTGACTGTGCTGGCTTGTTAGAAAACGTTAGACAGGCCTCAATCTAAAGCTTGTTTTCATAACATACCGTGAGGTAGCAAAGTTATGTGATCGTCAGCCAACACCTCCCTCTAATCACTGGGAGCTGTCAATATTTGCCCAAAGAACCTGATAATTGTTAAACGGTCAACTTGGCTTCTTTTAGTTCCCCAACAGACTTTACACTGTGTTCCAAGGAACTTGTAGCAACTTATCACTTAGCCTGTGTGTCTCAGAAAGAGGTATGCTGTAAGAAACACTTACATGGAGTTTAGTTTTCTGCATTTTCAACAAGCACCCTTGCCATTCCATAAGCACTGCAGTTTGAGAACACTGGCTGAAAGTGGGGGAACGATGTCAAGAGTGCAGCAGTGATCCCATCAGATCTGCTGCAGGCTTATCTCCTTTCTCCCTCCCCAGCCCCATACTTGGAAGTGGAAGGCAAGGTGTCCTGATCATTGCTCTGAAAACTATAGCATTTTCCATTTCACCACACCTGGAATTCTTCTCCTTGACTATTGTTTTCCTCTTAGCCTATGACCTAAAATTTCTCCTGACTCTGGTAGTATCATAAGGACTGAGAGTAGAGAACGGGCATAAAAGGGCTTAGAAATATTACTATCATTCCTTCGTTATTTATTATTTTAAATCTTGCATCTTATGAGAAAGGATAGAAGGCAACATCAACAGTACTGAAAACATGATGTTTAATATATCTTTTCTTCCCTCTCCCCTCTCATTCCTCAGATTCCCTTCTGTGATGACTACAATTAGCTTCCTGCATAACAGCCCTTATCTCTGTCCCTCCCCAATCCTCACTGAATGCCTAAGTGATTGTGCATTTTTCTGCAAGAGTCCTGGAACTTTTAGAGTGGATACAAAAGAGCAACTGAAAATAATTGTATCACATCTATCTTAGAGGTCTGAGGTATCCAAAAAGGAAAAGACAGAGAAAGAGTGAAAATGTGTGGACAAAGAATGTTGTCTGCCGTTTCAGTAAACAATCAATGTTGCCCACCATCAAGCCATGAGACATTGTGCCCACTCCTGAAAGCGCACCCTAAGGGGAATTCAGGATGGAGAAAAACAGGAGACTGTCCCTGGATAGTTAGAATTCACGTCAAAGGGATAATTTCAATGAGCCCAGACTCTTGCATCTTCCCATACATAGAAAAGCGCTAAAATCATTAACTTGGGATGTCTGGTTTTGGTGATTAGCAGTAATTCTTTTGATGTTTGACTACGTGGTGGCTTTTTGGCTTTTGTTTTTTGTTTTTGTCAGCAAAACTTGGATATATCCTTGTTCCTCCCTTACCTCTTTGGAACAGTTCTTCAGAGCTATCTGAGAGGCTGTCTTCTCAGCTATAGTCCTCAGTAAGTTCCCTGAATAAAACATAATTCTCAACTTTCAGGCTGTGCATTTTTTGTTTTTGTTCTGTTTTTGTTTTTTTTCAGTTGACAGAGGAAGGAAGAAAGGGAAGAAGGGAAGGAGGGAAGAAGAAGGGAGGGAGGAAAGGAAAAAAAGTGTCCTTGGGTCCCTGGAGAATAAAATGAATCCTTCCCACAATGATGAATAAAAATTAAAAATAAAGAAACAAAGCTTTACGATTCAAGTTTGCTCACTTAAGTTACTCCTGAAAAAATTCTTCTCTCCTAATTTCAGTTTTTAGCATAATGTCTGAATCATGTGAACATCATTAGTTATTTTTAATGGAGACTGGATTATCAGAAATGTTTAAATCTAATACCTCCCTCCTACATATGGCACGGAGATGCTTTTTCTCCTTCTGTGAGTTGTATATGCTTAGGACACACAGAGATTTCAATAATAATAATAGCTACATTTATGTAGAAAGACAATTTTATGATACTGCTTTAAAATATTTCAAATTTCAGTTTCTAAAATCTCCATATTGCTTACTTCCAATTCTTCTAAGAAGCCTTCCCTCATCCCTGGTTTTTGTTTGGAGGTGCCCCCTAGTTAAAGAGATTCTCTCTTAGAGCCCTCATGATAATTATCTCTTTCTCTGCTTAGAACAAAATCAGGTACACAGTAGGTGTTTAATAATTGCTGGATAGAAGAACAAATGAATTATTGCCACTGCATAGCTTATTTTTCCTCTCTAGTCTGACTAAGTGATTTTCCTTCCTTTTTGACATTAAGGCATTTTTACAGAAATGGAAAAACATTATTTAATGTGAAAAGCCACTATTATGGTCTATTATAATCTTCACCCCAAAATAGAAAGGAACAATTTGTCTTTCCATCTAGTGTCTAAATTGTGGGTAGTAAGTTTCAGTTTCTAAATGTAATTGCTGTGCAGATCCTATTCATTTTGTTCTTCTTGGATGACTCTGAAGCATTCCTCTAGCCTTCTACCTCTGAGTTTTGTTTTAAGAACACTCTTGTCAGTTGAGATTAAGATAACATTTCTAAGTGAACACAAAAGCTGAGAAAGAATTCCAGTCATGCTGCCTGAGGAACCAGCTGTGCTGTTCCTTTTATTTTCTCTCTGTTCTTCTCCAGACGGAGTGAAGCTGTGCCTCCAAACACCTGAGAGTCAACAGGTAAAATTGTTGGTGAGTAAGAGGTTGTAAAACATCCCCTGAAATACACAACAAAGGCAAAGCGTTGCAATCAAGGATAGCCTTCTGTCATTCTATTAAATATTCTAAAAAAACTGATTTTTCAAATAAGTATTTCAGGGTGTAGGAAAGACTTCTGCCATACTTCTCAGTTTCTGTCCATTTTCTTCTGATTTAACGGACATCCAGAAAGGTGGATCAAATCAGGGTGTAGTTTTCACTAAAATGTCTAGAATTTTCTTGACTCTAAAATAACCAGAGGTCTTTTTAAAAATAGTTATATGAAATATTCATTTCATTCTGGATTCCTTTGTCCCCAGGCCTACTTTTTTCTGAAGTGACTTCAAATTTAACTTGAGATCTGCCCATAAAGAAAATTCTTTCATTTAACGAATATTTGTGGGTGTGCAATGTGGTAGTAACTGTTACAAAGAGTGGAGAACAAGGCAGAGAAGGTACCTGCCTTTCACGATACTTTCATCCTCATGAATTTGGCCTGAAATATCATAGCCCACAATTTTGAACAAGTTGCTTCCCAAATTCTGCACTATATTTTCCCAGTGTTTCCCAAATTCTTTCTCTCAGAAAGGAATAAGACAACTTCATAAAGAACCACCTGGGATGTTTTAAAAAGTTTAGATTCTCAGCCTGTAAGGCCCAGAGATTCTGTTTCGATAAGACTGACCCAAATATTTCTATTTTAAAATATTTTCGTATATTTTGAAAAAGTTTTAAAATGTGTTTTAAAAATTCTTCTAAAAGGTGTGCTTTGGGGACTTCCCTGGTGGTGCAACGGTTATGAATCCTCCTGCCAATGCAGGGGACATGAGTTCGAGCCCTAGTCGGGGAAGATCCCACATGCCGCAGAGCAGCTAAACCCGTGAGCCACAACTACTGAGCCTGCGCTTTAGAGCCCGTGAGCCACAACGACTGAAGCCTATGTGCTTAGAGTCCGTGAGCCACAATTACTGAAGCCGCACGCCTAGAGCCCGTGCTCCGCAGCAAGAGAAGCCACTGCAATGAGAAGCCCGCGCACCGCAACAAAGAGTAGTCCCCGCTCGCCACACCTAGAGAATGCCTGCTCGCCGCAATGAAGACCCAACACAGTCAAAAATAAATAAATAGGGCTTCCCTGGTGGCGCAGTGGTTGAGAGTCCGCCTACCGATGCAGAGGACACGGGTTCGTGCCCCGGTCTGGGAGGATCCCACATGCCGCGTAGAAGCTGGGCCCGTGAGCCATGGCCGCTGAGCCTGAGCGACCGGAGCCTGTGCTCCGCAACGGGAGAGGCCACAACAGTGAGAGGCCCGCGTACCGCAAAATAAATAAATAAGTAAGTAAAATGTGTGTTTTTTGGGGGGAGGAGGCAACATAGGAAAAGCAGAAAAATTTTGTAATATCTGAAAATTGGGGTGACAGAATAGTTAAAAAGCAATTTTATTATTGATTTGGTAAGCACATTAAGTCACATTTGGAAGAAAATTATCAAAGACAACTGAACCCAGTGCAACAATGACCTGATAAAGAATAATGGCTAATCCCCCCAAATACTTGACCATTGAGCTCTCTTTCAACTCATGCAGTGCAAACTTAAAATAAAACACACAAATTAGTAAGAATTGTATAAGACTTGTAAACATAAAATGAATGTACACCTGTTTTTTTCTAGCTAGATGCTATAACATAGCATCTATCTGGTCTTTAGTAGTTTCCACAGGACCACAAAGAATATTTTGTATATGAATAAGCACTATAAAAACTCTTATTACTGTGTAATCACGTGGTAATATATTTCGTGCATTGACAGAGCCAGAAGCTAGGATTAAATCTGAGTGGTTTTGTTTTCTCCTTAAAATAGTACACATTCTTCAAAAGGGATCTATAACTACATCTTTGTAATCTGAGGTAGAAATTTACCTAACAAATACAATCTATTATTGCTTAAAAGAATTTGAATGATAACATCTGGTGCTTGGCACATTTTACTTTCCAGAATTTCCTTTACTGAAAATTCAGATTTGAGGATTCTTCTCAGAAATCTTCACATTTCTAAAGACAATGAATAAAAGAGTTATTTTGTATTATCTTCTTCTTGCCAACTGTCTAAATTTTCACCTATTTTTTCCTTCATTTTAGATTTGACACAGCCATTGCCAAATTAATAAAAATACCTCTTATGTTTACCCAGAAATACAAGATCTGTCTCCTAAAGTAAAGGAAATAAAAACAAAAGTAAGTAAATGGAACCCAATTAAACTTAAAAGCTTTTGTACAGCAAAGAACACCATCGACAAAGTGAAAAGACAACCTACTGAATGGGAGAAAATATTTGCAAATAATATGACCGATACGGGATTAATATCCAACATATATAAACAGCTCATACAAGTCAACATTAAAACAAACAACCCAATGAAAAAATGGGCATGAGAACTGGACACACATTTTTCCAAAGAGAAAACGCAAATGGCCAACAGGCACATGAAAAGATGCTCAACATTGCTAATCATTAGAAAAATGCAAATCAAAACCACAGATATCACCTCACACCTGTCAGAATGGTTATCATCAAAAAGAGCACAAATAACAAAAGTTGCCGAGGATGTGGAGAAAAGGGAACCCTTTACAATGTTGATAGGAATGTAAATTGGTTCAGCCACCGTGGAAAACAGCATGGAGGTTTGTCAAAAAACTAAAACTAGAACTACCACATGACCCAGCAATTCTACTTCTGGGTATATATCCAAAAAAACAAAAACACTAATTTGAAAAGACACATTCACCCCAATGTTCATAGCAGCATTATCTACAATTGCCAAGATATGGAAGCAGCCTAAGTGTCCATCAAAAGACAAATGGATAAAGAAGATATGATATACATATACATTGGAATACTACTCAGCCATAAAAAATGAATGAAATTCTGTCATTTGCAGCAGCATGGCTGGGCCTGGAGGGCATTATGCTAAGTGAAATAAGTCAGACAGAGAAAGACAAATATTATATAATATCACTTATATGTGGAATCTAAAAAATACAAGAAACTAGTGAATATAACAAAAAATAAGCAGACTCACAGATATAGAGAACAAACTAGTGGTTACCAGTGGGACAGGAGGGGCAATATAGAGGTGGGGGGAGTAGGAGGTACAAACTATTGGGTATAAGATAGGTTCAAGGATGTATTGTCCAACATGGGGAATATAGTCAATATATATATATTTTTCAATAGTACAGAGGTTGAGAAACACTGTTTTATTTATTTTTGATTTTTAAAAAATTTTTATTGGAGAATAATTGCTTTACAATGTTGTGTTAGTTTCTACTGTACAGCAAAGTGAATCAGCTATATTTATACCTATATCCCCTCTTTTTTGGTTTTCCTTCCCATTTAGGTCACCACAGAGCACTAAGTAGAGTTCCCTGTGCTATACAATAGGTTCTCACTAGTTATCTATTTTATACATAGTATCAATAGTGTATATAGTTACTATTTTGTAACAATTGTAAATAAAACGTAGCCTTTAAAATTGTATATATAAATATATAAAAAAAGAATAAAAACAACAAAAAACAAAATGAACTAAAAAAGTATGTATGGGGACCTCCCTTGTGGTCCACTGGTAAAGACTCTGCCTTCCAGTGCAGGGGATGCGGGTTTGTGCCCTGGTCAGGGAACTAAGATCCCACGAGCTTCGGGCCAACTAAGCCCATGCACCAAAACTAGTGAGCTCGCGCACCTCAACTAGAGAGCCTGTGTGCTGCAAACTACAGAGTCCATGCGCTCTGGAGCCCACATGCCACAACTAGAGAGCTCACGTACCCTGGATCCTGTGTGCTACTAGAGAGAGAAAACCCGCATGCCACAACTAGAGAGAGGCCTGGGTCTCAATGAAAGGTCCCGCATGCCTCAGTGAAGATCCCGTGTGCTGAAATTGAGACCCGATGCAGCCAAAAAAATAAATAAATAAAATAAATAGATAAATAAAATAAAAACGTATGTATGCTGGGACAATAAAAATGTTCTTAAATTGGATTGTGATGATAGTTGCACCACTTGGTGAAAATATTAAAAGCACCGAATTGTATACTTTAAAAGGGTGAATTTTATGGTATATAAATTATATGTCAATAAAGCTGTTTGGAAGTGTTTATTAGGTTTATTTTAATTGCTAAAAGTGTTTGCTAACCTTTTGGTGGCACATTTGTGGAGAAAAAAAGGGAAACAACTAGAGAAGTAGATTTCCCCATCTTCTCTCCCTCTATTTCTTTTTTACTTTTTTAAAGACAAAGTATCATCATGTAGTAATCCTCTTCCACAAGCAAGGAGTACTTCTTGTAAGCTTGGAAATTTTAGTTAAGATGGATATCATAGGTAGGTATAACAACAAAACATGTCTGAAAACAATGGCTATACATTTTACTTATTTATAATGTGTTTTCTTGGAAGGCTACATGCTGTATCTTTGTAGGTATTCAAGTGGAGTTTCCATTACATTTGTAGAGGATGCTTGAGAAGACATAACCACACAGAGTGTGAAATTGGGCTTAAGGACTTTTAAAAGGCCCATATAATTCTGAATTAAGACCTCCAATACATGGAGAGTGAGCCTTACTAGAACATTTTGCCAAAAATTTACCATTTAAAACATATTAAAAGAAGTACATTTCTAAAGCAATTCTCTCTTATTCATACACAATTTAATAAATGTTATCACTGGTGTTGTTGTCCCCTCCCTATGGTAGTCATGACTTTTTGGTGAAAACAAAGACCAATCTGGGTCTAAGAGATTATTGATCCCGTGAGTCATGCCAGTGTCATGGCAACATGGGATGCTATACTTTAAGTCCATCTCAAAGAAGTGAGTTTTTATAAACCTTAACTAGGCTAAGGACTTCCCCAACATGCAAATTCTTTAATGAATCCCTGCTTGGTTGTTCCTCTTCTGGTCACTTAAGTAACTCGTGTCCCATAAGTAGTTATAGTGTTCTCAGGGAGACTGAAAAAGTTGGTATTGGTATTTATCTTTGAGAATCCCATTTGATGACTTCCTGAGTTCTTGCTGTGCCAGGTACGCATCATCATCAGTATTTGAAAACTTCCAGTCATATCAAGACACTCTCAAAGTCTAAGTATCTTGAACATTGCATGGAGCCATTCACATCCTCCCAAAAATGTGACATCAACGCTAAGCTAGGATTGCATAGATTCTAAAAACCGCAATGAAGAATACTTATCTCTAGTACAAAACTAGACCTGACACATGAAAGGCAACTATAAAACATTCTGAAGTCAAAGGATTGGCCAGAAGCAATAATTAGTCAAAGACTCATCACCTAGAGAAATAAGAAGGGAGAAACTTCCAGACTAAAGTGGTGACGTTAAGCTTATTCACTCTCTTCCTGGACTTCTTAGCTTGAACATTTAATATAGGTTCCCAGATCTTTTTAATTATCCCTCATCTAAGGCTTCCTCATAGTAGAACATTTCTCTACATGCAGAGTGCTCTAGCAACTCTCAGACTAAGATGTCAAGAGACTTCTTTTTTCTTTCTTTCTTTTCTTTTATTTGTTTGTTTGGTTTTTTCTTTTTTTTTTGGAGTAAAATGATATAAAAACTTTCTATTACCAGAAGCGTTGTATTCACGAAGAATTCTCTCTCAAGAGTAAGCTGATACTTTCATCTCATTATTTGGCTGGCTGGAAATAAGGATGGTTTTAAAATACAGAAGGAATTTGCTTCAAAGCCTACAGATATCATCACAAAATGTGTTCCTTAAAATGAAATATTCGTAATTTGACTCGATAAACTATTGTATACTGGAATAAAAATATTAAGAAGTGTAGAAAAATATGAAGTGCTTTGCATGTACTTGCATAAGAAAGCAGCCAATAAATGTTGCTATTATTAGTAGAATCTACTAGTAGCCAATATTGTTACTATTAGCAGAAAATGGACAGAGATGAGGATGTATTTTCTAGTTTTGCCTATACCAATACCTAAATATTTGGGTGTTTGCTTGATTTGATGTTTGCTTGATTTCAGCCTCTGTAACAAAGAAAATATGATTTTAATGAAAAAAAGTAAATCTATGAGTGGTTAGGAAGAGAATCATCACATCTAGAATGGCACAAATCTTCTCTCAACATGTCATAAAGACATTTTACCACCTGGTGAAATTCCTGCATTGCATGAAAAAGTTTTTGAGATAGAAATAAACATTTTGAAGGCTAAAAATAGTTTTCATAAGCCATCTTTAGATGGTGAAACTCAAATCTGCTCAGAGTTACCTTCTCAAATGGAAGATTTCAGTAAATTATAAACCCTGAGTAATCAGAAATACAAAATATAAATTTTGGAAGGGGCAGAAATGGCACAAATATCACTATCTCATTCTACAAAACAAGAATATGTTAAAGAGTTCTCTACACGAGACATTAAGAACCACTATCATGGAAACAAAGGCATTTTATAAAGTCCAAATCTTGTTCCCAATATTCATTTTATTTTTAATTATTTTACTATTTGTTTATTTTTTTAATACATTTAAAAATTTTCTATTTTATTTCTTTTTTCTTTTTTTTTTTTTTTTTTGCGGTACGTGGGCCTCTCACTGTTGTGGCCTCTCCCGCCATGGAGCACAGGCTCCGGACGTGTAGGCCCAGCGGCCACGGCTCACGGGCCCAGCCGCTCCGCGGCATGTGGTATCCTCCTGGACCGGGAGACGAACCCGTATCCCCTGCATCGGCAGGCGGACTCTCAACCAATGCGCCACCAGGGAAGCCCTGTTTATTTTTAAAATGTGGTAAAATATGCACAATGTAAAATTTACCGTTTTAACCACTTTTAAGTGTAGTTTAGTGCATTAAATTCACTTTTTTGTGAATCATCACCACCATCCATCTCAAACACTTTTTTCATCTTACAAAACTGAAACTTTGTACCCACTAAAAAATCACTCCCCATTCACCCCTCCTGGCCCTGGCATCCACCATTCTACTTTCTGTCTCTTTGAGTTTGACTATTTTAGGTACCTCATATTTGTGGTATCATACAGTATTTATTCTTTTGTTACTGGCTTATTTCACTTAACATAATGCCTTCGAGGGTAATCCATGTTGTAGCATGTGTCAGAATTTTCTCCTTTTTAAGGCTGAATAATATTCCCTTGTATGTATATACCACATATTGTCTCTCCATTCATCTGTCCATAGGCACTTAAGTTGCTTTCACATTTTGGCTGTTGTGAATAATGCTAATATGAAGGTGGGTGTACAAATATCTGTTCAAGTCCCTGCTTTCATTCCCTTTGGGTATAGATATACCAAGAAATGGAACTTTGGAACATAGCAATTCTACATTAAATTTTCTGAGGAACCACCATACTATTTTCCACAGCATCTGACTCATTCTATATACCCCTGACAATGTACAAGGTTCCAATTTCCCCACATCCTTGTCAACACTTATTATTTTCTGTTGTTGTTTTCTTTTAATAATAACTATCCTAACTGAATGGTACAACACTATGGTTTTGATTTGCATTTCCTTAGTAATTAGTGAAGTTGAGCATCTTTTTATGTGTTTATTGAGAGTTTTTATATCTTTTTTTGAGGAATGTAGATTCAAGTTCTTTGCCCATTTTTTAAACTGGGTTGTTTGGTTTTCCTGTTGTTGAGTTTTCTTTATATATTCTGGATATTAACGCCTTAACAGATATGTGATTTGCAGATGTTTTCTCCCATTCCATGGGTTGTTTTTTCACTCTACTGATAGTGTGCTTTAATGCACAGAAGTTTTTAATTTTTATGCAGTCTAATTTACCTGTTTTTTATTTTCTTGATTGAATATTTATTTTAACAGAATGATATACAGTTGAATTGGTCATGGTTATAATCAGTTATACTCAGGACAGAGTTTTCCACATAGACTAGACGAAAGTAAGCACATTTTGATTGCAAACTCTGTCATCCATACATTCTGCAGAATTGGTACACACTTTCAACTGATTATAAGTATTTTTTATTATTTTTGTAATTTTTTCCATTTGATTCCTACTTGCATTTTCAAATAAAATGACTACTTTATCTGAAATCTTAATTTAGGTCAAGAAACAGATTCTGAAACAGATTTATTTTTAGTTGCTATTATTCATACTTCTTGGATGTACTGTATCTGAATTCCTAGAAATTTACCTCTGAACCTGGACAGTGTTCAAATCCATTTGTTTTATAGTCACTTTACGTCTAGTCATGTGTTGCTTAAATACAGGAGAGGTGCTGAAGTGTTCTGGAGCTGTACCCTGTCTTTTGGAATTCCAGATTTTTAGGAAAAAAGACAATTTCAAAAACAGTATGGAGGTTCCTCAAACAACTAAAAAGAGAACTGCCATATGATCCAGCAGTTCCATTCCTGGGTATATATCTGAAAAAGAAAAAAACACTAATTGGAAAAGATATATGCACCCCTCCCCCCGTTCATAGCAGCACTATTTACAATAGCCAAGATATGGAAGCAACCCAGGGTCCATCAACAGATGACTGGATAAAGAAGATTTTATATATATATATAGAGAGAGAGACGATGGAATATTATTACTCAACCATAAAAAGAATGAATTTCTGCCATTTGCAGCAAAATCAATGGACCTAAAGAATATTATGCTAAGTGAAATAAGTCAGACAAAGACAAATACTATATGATATCTCATATGTGGAATCTAAAAAGTAAAACAAGTAAGTGTATATAGCAAAACAGAAACAGACTCAGTTATAGAAAACAGTCTAGTGGTTACCAGTGGCAAGAGGAAAGGAGGGAGGGACAATATAGGGGTATGGGATTAAGAGATACAAATTACTACAAATTACTCTGTATAAAATAGATAAGCAGCAAGGATATATTAGGCAGCACAGGGAATTATAGCCATTATTTTGTAATAACTTTTAATGGAGTATAACTTATAAAAATACTGAATACTATGCTATACACCTGAAGCTAATATAATATTGAAAATCAACTATACCTCAATAAAAAAAGAGACAGTTTCAAAGACCTCATGATAGTTTGAGTCTATTGCATTGTGCTTTAATTATTTTTAGATAAAGATTTAATCAGACTTAATCAAATACCTGGTCCAATGGATGAAGTTGAACAGCTCCCCCTATCTCTCTCTCTCTCTCTCTCTCTCTCTCTCTCTCTCTCACACACACACACACACACACACACACACACACACACACACACACAAACCACTCAGTGAAGAAGGTGGAAATAATCCTGTACTTTTAGGTAACTGGCTATCTGCAGATCTTCCACATTGGTAGATTTCAAGAATGCAATGGAGTAAGTAAATTATGAGGTTGTCTCATTTTCTACTTGGGTCGGTCGCTTCTAAGACTTTTGATTTAAAATACCTAATGTTTGCCATTGTTTAAATCAGAGTTAGGGCTATGAGTAGGCTCCATATACTAATATATTGCATGTAAGAGTTTTAAAAAATGTATATTTTTAGGAAAAGTCCATATGAGAAAAAATAAATAGCATGTTTACAAATTGGCTGAGGACTAGTTGGTAGGATTTTAGGAGTTCTAGGTAGGAGCTTCAGTCCAGATATATGGAGACATTTAATTATTGTTTGTAATTTAAATAAATTATTTAAAAAATATACCCAGGCCTTTGAGTCTGAAAGGATTTTGGTGTTCCAGCAATCCCTGTTGAAAGCTAAAGCACACAGAATTGATATCATTATCAGCTGAAATAAACCAGGTGTCAGATATGAGCTCTTGTGGTAAAATAGGGGACTTAGGGGTCAAACGAGTTCCAAGATGGAAGAGAGAGATGTTAAAACAGGATTCAGATCTGCACCTCATGCAACTGTAAATTCAGATAAAGTAGATTTAAAACTAAAAAAGAAAACCTTAAGAAAGTTGCAATAATTAATTTTCAGATATCTGGATTGGAATGGCTCTCTAATACAAAAAGAAAAAGATATTATTACCCAAAAAGATCATTATTCAGAAAAACTACAAGTAAAACTAAAAGGCATACTGAGAAAATAATCACCTCAGACATGAGAGTTGACACTTTTATATGTTGATTTTTTTAAAAACCCAAGAAATTAGGTCTTAAAAATAGCCAATTTACAAAAACATAAATATCATACGCCTCAGACCTTGACCCGGTTATTTAATCACTGGGAAAAATGCACAACTCCAAAATAATAATTTTGTATTGACAATAAGTATTTCAAAAAGCAAACATGTGGGCTTCCCTGGTGGCGCAGTGGTTGAGAGTCCGCCTGCTGATGCAGGGGACACGGGTTCGCGCCCCGGTCCGGGAAGATCCCACATGCCGCCGAGCGGCTGGGCCCGTGAGCGATGGCCGCTGAGCCTGCGTGTCCGGAGCCTGTGCTCCGCAACGGGAGAGGCCACAACAGTGAGAGGCCTGTGTACCGCAAAAAAAAAAAAAAAAAAAAAAAAAAATCAAAAACAAAAAACATGTGACATAAGGGGCCCTACTTCATTCCCTGGGTCATACCATTTTGCCAGTTAGTATAGTCGCTTGGATGAGAGATGGTTATAAAAAGAGTGCCAGCTCATTCCTGAGCCATTTCTCAAAGGTCATTAGGACTGAATTAGTAAACATAAGGTGATTAATGGTGATATGGCTGTGTCATGTTTGTGGCAGTACAAACATACAGCTTGCCTGAAGACCTAGCACCTTAAGTTTTCATTGGGATGTATTCTAAAGGGAACATGTCTCCACATGCTGAATTATTCTGTCAACTGTGAGATAATTCCCAGGGGTTGACTTATTCCCTCAGGGGTGAGGGAAAGAACTTTTTGTTTTCTTTTTTCTATATTCTTTTCCCCAACAACCTGTTTACCTCTGAACAAACCAGGAGAGTTATCAAAATATATGTGTGCATACTTTCTTAACCTCTCCAGTAACCTCATTACAACTTCTTTCCTGCCTCAACTCCACATCCTAACTACAGACCAACCTGTCAGTTTTCTCATGTTTATCTAAATTGCATGTAGTCCACACCCCAGCTATTATCTCTTACTCTAGTAAGTCTAGGTTAATTAATTGTTTTCTTTTTCTAAGGAAAAAGAAAACAACAGTCTTAGCCATAATTTTAATCCTATAGTAAAATGAAACTATAGTTTAGGACTATATATATTTTTCTCACAAATAAGCACAGACTGGAATTTACTTTAGACCACAGTACCTCAGATAGAAGTCAGCAAATGGTGACTTCTTAAGGTTTTCAAACTGCTTCCCACGAATTCTGCTTCATCCAGATATCCACCTTATAATGGAACACCCAATTAAATGAGTCCCCAAGTCTGTATTGGGGTATGATAGTGTGTTTGAAAAGTGGAAGCTGAATCACTGTGCAAAGTTTTCAAAGCACTTGAAATAAACAAGTTGTGAGTCGATGGATACATACACACCTTTTTCACGTAAGAAATGTCTGCTTTATGGGAATGTTTCTGATACTGACATGCAATAATTCAGCAACAGTAAGTGGGCACTAAATATGCAGTGAAGATATTTGCTGCTTTCAATTTTAGCAATCAATAAAATAGAAAATATTTAACGTTGATTTCAACAAACTACAATGCTAACCTGAACTTTAAGTAAACATAGCTTTGTTCCTTATTCATGTGTTAGGTTGACACTTGAAGACTGTTTGTTAGGTAAATTGTCATTATTCTGAGCTAGTGAAGTTTTGAAACTGTTCAGCTTCCTATAGTATGCATATGTGAATAAGCAGTTCTTACCTTTGCAGGATTTATGTAAAACTACAGAGAGAGATCAAATCTAGGATTAGATCTAAGGTTTCATCTTTCTATTAAATTGATATCATCTGTCATTATTAATTTAGATATTATAAATGTTTTGCTTGGCTGTACTACTTAACTTGAAAAAATTGTTTGGTTGTATGTTTGTACTTATGCTATAAAGTATTCTTAGTTTTATTTGTATTTAACATTATATCCAAAGGAATTTAGTAGAAGCATTTTTCAAAAATTGAATCCAAATGTTATTCAAGATTGAGAAAAAATGCTTTTGCAAACAAAAGGATATATTTCCTTTCTTTAATTCTAAAAACTATTAAGAAGAAATTTCAGCTAAGAGAATAAGTAGTCTTGGGAAAAGATGGAAAGAGCCCACACATTCAAGCTGTATTAACACTAGAGTTAGCCAGATAAAATATACATTTTTGAAAATAAACATTTTATTTGGTGGTTTTCCAATATCAAAAAAGTAGATGATATAAGCCAGTGATTCTTTTTTAACCACATATTTTTAAATAAAAAATGTTAACTTCAAATCTGATTTTAGACCAGTACTAAAGTCTTGCATTATAAAATGCAGCCATATGACTGCTATAGCATATTTGTTTCCCAGAAATTTTATTATAAGCAGAAATTCTCACCTGTTTTCCTTGTTTGCCTTTGGTATATGTTTTCAAAATAAATGCCTTGTTAGGATGGTGCAATAGTATGATACTAATATTCTTATTACTAATAACAATACAGCTACTAAAACCGTGTAGTTTTATAGGGTTTAGCAATGTATAAAGTACTTTCTCATATATTAATTTTCACAATGATATTTTGAAGAAGGTCCATCACTCTCAATTTACAAGTGAAGAAAGAGAAGTAAAGAGGCTTATCTCAGATCATGGAGTTAGGGAGTCATTTAACTGAGGAAACTTTAATTTGGCCATTTTTCACAATCACTGCCTCTCCACTCTACCGTGTTGCCCTGGAACCATTCCCCAGCTCTCTCTCTGAGCTTCCTGCCCCCAGTTTCTCTCCTAATCCAGGGCATCCTTTATACAGCTACAAGAATGATCTACTTACAGAAATAAATCTGCTTCTGCATCTCCCCTTCTCATAAAGAGCTCTCCTGTCTCCTCTTTTTTTAAATTGTGGCAAGAAAACTCAACATGAGATCTACCCTTTTAACAAAATTTCAAGAATATAATACAGTATTTTAACTATAGGCGCTGTGTTGTACAGCAGATCTCTAGAACTTAATCATCTTGCATAACTGAAATTTTATACCTGTTGAACAATTCCTCATTTCCCCATCCCCCAACTCCTTCAAACCACCATTCTAATATTTTGACTATTTTAGACATTTCATATAAATGGAATCATGCAGTGCTTGTCCTTCTGTGGCTGGCTTGTTTCACTTAGCATAATGTCCTCCAGGTCCATCCATGGGAGGATGGGAGTGCATCCCATCCCAACATGGGAGTGCAGGTACTCTGCATTTCAAGTCTCTGATTTCAGTTCTTTTGGGTATATACCCAGAAGTGAAATTGCTAGATGATATAGTAGTTCTATTTTAATTTTTTGAGGAATCACCATACTTTTTTCCACAGTGGCTGCATCAGTTTACATTCCCTCCAACAGTGTAAAAGAGTTCCAATTTCTCCACATACTTGCCAGCACTTGTTATTTTCTTTTTTATAGTAGCCATCCTAACAGGTGTGAGGTGATATCACATTGCCATTTTGATTTGCATATCCCTGATGATTAAAGGTGTTGTGGACCTTTTGAAATACTTTGGTCGTCATCTAACATCATATGTCCCCTTTGGAGAAACATCTATTCAAGTTATTTGACCTTTTTTTAAATTTTTTTTTATTTTTGGCAGTGTTGGGTCTTCGTTTCTGTGCGAGGGCTTTCTCTAGTTGTGGCAATCTGGGGCCACTCTTCATCACGGTGCGCGGGCCTCTCACTATCTCGACCTCTCTTGCTGTGGAGCACAGGCTCCAGACGCGCAGGCTCAGTAGTTGTGGCTCATGGGCCCAGTTGCTCCGCAGCATGTGGGATCTTCCCAGACCAGGGCTCGAACCCGTGTCCCCTGTCTTAGCAGGCAGATTCTCAACCACTGCACCACCAGGGAAGCCCCTTTGACCATTTTTTAATGGAGATATTTGTTTTGTTTCGATTTTGCTATTGAGTTGTAGGAGCTCCTTATATATTAATATTTTGGTTATTAACCCCTCATCAGATATGGATTTGCAAATATTTTCTCCTATTCCATAGGTTGCTTTTTCGTTTTGTTGATTGTTTCCTCTGTTGTGCAGAAGATTTTTTTTTTTTTTTTGCGGTACGCGGGCCTCTCACTGTTGTGGCCTCTCCCGTTGCGGAGCACAGGCTCCGGACGCGCAGGCTCAGCGGCCATGGCTCACAGGCCCAGCCGCTCCGCGGCATATGGGATCCTCCCGGACCAGGGCACGAACCCGTGTCCCCTGCATCGGCAGGCGGACTCCCAACCACTGCACCACCAGGGAAGCCCCAGAAGATTTTTAATGTAGTCCCACTTACTTACTTTTTGCTTTTGTTGCCTGTGCTTTTGATGTAATGTCCAAGAAATTGTAGAAGAAAGTTCAATCAAGTTAAGAAGAAAAAAGGGAAGTTTATTTGAGCCAAACTGAGGATTTTATCCAGGAGACAGACTCCCAGAAAGTTCTGAGAACTGTTCCACCTGTTAGAAGTCAAAATAAAGGATTGTACATCAAGATAACATACTGAAGTTTTACATAAAGCTCGTCAAAGATACATAGTCCAGGTAAGCATGTGCAAAGCAAGAAACAAGTCATTATGACCCCCTACAGAGCTGTGAAAGAACACTATTCATTAAAGAATTTACATTACTAGCATCAGAAGAAAGGGAAAAAAATGGAAATTTATGGTTGAGCAGGCACTCACATCTTTAAGGAGCTCTGGTTAGTGTGTAATGCAGACGCACACTGCATATAAGGGAGGGATGGAGGAGGCCCAAAAGGACACAGAGACATAATTGTATGTGTACTTTTTTTGTCCTGCCTTAAAATACAAATTTTATTTCATCAAAATCATTACCAAGACCAATGTTAATGATCTTTCTCCTATGTTTTCTTTTAGGAGGTTTATAGTTTCTGTTCTTCCATTTAAGTCTTTAATCCATTTTCAGTTTACTTTTGTATATGGTGTAAGATAAGGGTCGAAATTTCATTCTTTTGCATATGGGTATTCAGTTTTTCCAGCACCATTTTTTGGAGACTATCTTTTTCCCTTGGTGTATTCCTGTCTGCCTTGTCAAAGATCAGTTGACTGTGTATGTGTGAATTTATTTCTGGACTTACAAAGAGCCTTTATTCTTAATTGATTGTAGGACAGAATGTCATCTGGCTTCACCTATCTCTCTCCATCCTCATCTTGTTGCCCCGCTTCTTTACAATCACTGAACGTTGCATAGGACTAAGGACAGGTAACCCTACAATATCGCAGGTGAGAGGATGATAGGAGATTATAGCTATTGAAGCATAATAGAATTATCAATATTCCTTGAAATCAGTTCCATCCATTGTAATATCTCATGCAGTTCTTTTTATTCTTACCTAAATTCCTGTTTGCTTACTTAAGGTCTACTTTTGGAGAGACTTGCCTTGATTATGACCTAATAATGCTCAGGCATATTAATCATGGTATGCTTAGGCCAAGTTCAGTACACACTACCACTGCTCCTGAATATACCAGGTAGTTTTACTCTTCCATGCCTGGAATATCCTTTCCTCTCCCTTTGCTCAACCAACCTTTCCTTAAATACCAACTGAATATTCTTGTGATATCTGGCTAACTTCCTTAGGCAGGGTTAGTGTCTCTATCCCATGCTCTTGCTAAGAGTTCTGTCCATGCCTCCAGAAAATCTATTATTTCTTCTTATAATGTTTTCATAAAGTTGATAAATATAAAAGAAGAGAAGCAAAATCACCCATGATTCCATTACTTATAAAAAATCATTATTGATGTTTTGGTTTATCATGATGTAGGTTTTTCCAGTGTAGAACTGTTAAAAAAAATCAGTAATCTTACTATACATATAAGTACCTCCTGTTCCCTTCCACCTTAATATGATATCAAACAGTTCCTCATAATTTCATGTCTTTGAAAACATCAGTTCTAATGTCTGCATACTATTCCATCAAGTAAATACACCATCATTTATTTAACCCTCCCCAAATCATTCAAAATGAGTTTTTTTTAGTTTTTTCTTAATCATGTTTGCAGCTCCAATATTATCACAGAGATTGGGCATGTTAAAATATATTCTATAAATCAGTGCTAAAGAAACCTGTCTAGGAGACTTATGCTATTCTCCTGTTATTTTACTGTTTTGATTAATTTTAACCCCAATTACAGAATATTAACTGAAAATTAGGGGGAATTGGAAAGTTGGAAAAACTATCTACAGATTTCAGTCTGAAGCTTTTCCTTTGGAAATATACCAGATTATAGCTCCCATAGTTATCATGGCCATTCCATATAGATTATTGTGTGTTTGTAAGTGCTTGCACCTCCCTGAAATATTTTATTTGACTCTGTTAACTACAGAAACTACTTATCAATGTTACCAGTAGAATAGAAAGGAGGCCACACAAGCATCTTTTCCAAAACATCGAAAGGGCTATTCGTAATTATATATCAAACTTGTAATATGAAAGCTTGATATTTCCTTTGGAAAGGTCAGTACTGTCTTGGGATTCAAGGAAATGTCACAGAATGAATTAATGGGAACTAATTATTGAAACTCTTGCCTAAATATTTGGCCCTAGTTACCAACATCAGGATTTACTTCTGTATATCCATGGAAATTGAGAGTGGGGAATGGGGTAAGAGGTGACAGGGAGAAGTACTTCCCATTTGACCACATATATACAAATAGTAAAGCTAAAGCTAGCTCAGCAAAACCTGACAAGTGTTTGCCGAAATAAATTATTTATTTGAAAAATATTGGCATTAGTATTTTACACATTGATTTCCATCACATAACAGGAAACGTAGTGTAGAAAGAAACATACGGGAAGAAACAAGGGATTTTGATTCGGACTTGCGTTCATATCCCATCTCCAATCCCTATGACCTCTGAGACGCTAAGCAAGTCTTTTAACCTCTCTGATCTTTAGATTTCTCATCTGTAAAATATGAATAATAACGCTTTCTTTGCCAGGCTGCCATAAAAGTAAAAAGAGACAAACACTTAGCATCCAGTACACTGCAGGCGTTCAAAAAATGGGAGGTACTATTATTATCATACTATGTTCCACACTGGTATCCCAAAAACAGATAGGAAAATGGGTTTTGTCTAAAATAAAAGACAATTGGCATGAGAAACATGCTGGGAAGAATAGATTATCACAGCACTACTGCCTTTCTTTTTTTTTTTTTTTTTTGGTTATCTGTAACCTAGGTTATCTGATACTGTTTTAAAACCATGGGCCTCTCTGTTTGTTTACACAGGCCCCCTAAATGTTATCTGGAGACTTCCAATGCCTGACTACCTATCATATGGTGAGTCAATCAGTTTTTTTTTTTTTTTGGTCCACAAATAATAGGAATTTCAAATTGATACCATTATTTGCATAACATTTGGTAGAGTATCTGCTATGACATTGTCCACATGACTCATTCTACCTGAAGGCTCTAATCTGAGTCCAGTAAAGTGCTCTTGCAAATAAGGTCTACCAACCAAAGAGCGTAACTACCCAGATTCTCCTTTATACTTAGAATATTTTTTCCCCAAAGATACCAGTAGAAAGAGCTTTGGTTATTCAAGAGAGACCAGCGAGTTCACAAATAAAGCTTCCTCCTCTGTGCCCTGTTTCTTCATCTGTACAAAATACTAATGAACATAGGGAATTTCAAACTCTTTTGGAAGCCAGCAAAGACATATTAATGATGTAAAAGTGGATATGGGAAATCAGAAAGATAGAGTGAATATGAATCGGGTATTTATATAATTAAAATATTCCAATAGACTAAGTGTGAGGTCCATAAGAGTAATATTAAAAATTAACTTTCTTCCCAACATGGAATACGGAGAAAGTAAAAGCAAGATAATTGTCAGAGGTTAGTTTAGTTTTGATGAATGAGTGTGACTAAATCAGAATAATGATTCTGAATTAAGTTCTATCAAAACAAATACAATATCTTTTAAAAAACTGCTATTTTCTTTCTTAAGTTGGGCTTCTCTAGCAATTGCCTTTCATGGTACACTTATACCAGGAAGGAAGTTTGCTAGCCAGGACATGTAGGAAGGTCTGAAGAACTGATGTTTAATCTGAGAAGATAACTAAGGCCCCCTTTCCTGAAAAATACCTTCCCTCAGATTTAGTGAATGTTGGTATCATCCCATCCTGCCCATATCTCTTCTCCAGAGTAAATAGGGTAGGTATCATTTCCACTGCTATTCCCAGAACCCCAGTGTTCTGCTGTTGTCTTAACCCAAATCTTTTAACTTGTGAGCAAAGAAAGCCTTTTATCATCTGACCTTTCCAATCAACTAGAATGATGTTTCTGTCTATTCCATGAATCAATCCATTGTCATCTTGGAGGGCCACAGACAGCAGTGGTAAGTATAAAATACAGAAAGTTAGACATTCATGTTGGGAGATTAGGAGACACCATGCACACAATAAACACTGTTGGCCTAAACCACTAGAGAGAACTAAAATAAAGATAGTAAGTTTGAGAACATTGGGTCAGGACATAGAACCAAGGATTTGTTAGCCAGGAGAAAGAAAGATCACGTGAAACAAGTAGGATTCCAACAACATGGAAGACACTCTGATAATGCTTCATATTGATGTCAGGCCAGCATGTAAAGTGGCAAGAATGTCTTATCTGTTTTCCAGTGTGGATGCTTGTCAAGTGAAGTATCAGCAATGAAGATGATTTTGACTATTCCACACGTACCTAAACACAGTCATCTTTAATTTGGCTGAAGCATGAATTTGATCACACAACGTGAGTTGAGACAGTCCCTTACCTGGTGAAGGATTCTAGGTCACGACCCAGCACTCCCATCTCTACCTTTTTGATTTCTTTCTTATTTTCTACTTCTTGCTGTAGCTTTCAAGGAGGGCCAAATACTGTTGATGTTATGAAATATGGCCCTCAAGGGAGAGTTAAAACTTGGATGTAAAGTAAACATTATAATAAGCAGAAATGCCATGATTCTTGAAAAAATGAGATTTCTGAGAAAACTAAGAGACTGCATAAATATGTATTTGTCTGTGTTCGGGGGATTTTCTAAAGTGTTGGCACATAGGTCTTGTTAAAGTCAAGTTTACTATATTACTATCTAGAATACACACGAGACTTCTTTGAATTTGGTTAATTTATATAAAGCTTTTTCTCTCATACAAAGCAGAGAGGCTCCAGGACCTGTAGCAAAAGACAGAAATGAGCTTTGAGACACTAAGATGAAGTCAAACACATTGGCGATTTAATGGCAATCGCCCTTCATAGTCTGTAATAAGCACTACATGATCAAGAAGTGGCAGTCTCTATTCAAAATGGCCACCTGTAGACGATCTATTATACTTCAGTGTGAAAAGGACTTCTTGTATCCGACATAAACTGCTTTGTTCAGAAGATGACCAATTTCTGCTCTTAGTGCCAAGACATGCCTTGTCAGTGATGACAACCTCCCAGTCCATTTCTGATGGACAGATGGTGGGCCATGGCCTGTCCTTGGCTCTGTATGGTCATATGGATGCTTCTTCACACCAACCCTAATGGGGTCAACTGAAGGCTTAGAGACTTGGGAAAACAGTATGTTAAAAGTTCATTCATAATTTGTTGATAGATCCCTCTTAGTGGAGAAAATTGAGGTACAAGTGCTGGGGGATACCTCTGCTTCCTGTGAAAAGATTTTCTGACACCCTTTAACTCAACTTGTGTTGGTAAACTGCTCCCTTAAAAGATGATCAAGGAGATAATTCCCAGTAACGTTTACATGAATCAATAATCAGATAAGACAATTATCTTAATTTTAGCTTCAGGACTCCACATTTGATTGCATTGATTTTAAAACATCTGTATTTGAATCAAGTGTCTCCGACTCTAGCCATTTTCTTGGCTGCATTTCTTCAGTGCTGTATAACATATTATATGAACAACTTATTTAATAATGTTGCTTTCTTTATCATATTCCATTAGGTATTCAAATGCCTTATCTGCCCATCGAACTTTCTTTCCTTAAAATGGATTCTTGGAATTTTTAAAATTAGATACTGCCAGGGGAAGAAGAAGAACTTCACATATCATGTAGCAAATTATGTGCTTTGACCACTTAATAGATGATGTATTGGCAACTACTCAAGGTTCACATTTGTGGTCTCAGTTTGGAATTGGGATTCAAGAAGACTTCAGTGTATAGTGGTCTGCCTCCAAGTGTCTTCTCCAATCCTGTTTGTTAGAATCGATATAACACCCCAACTGTACTAATTACAACACTTACCATATTCATTCCTTCAGTTGTGCTCAATTTTCCATATGAAGTCCAGTTCCCTAGAGCATCTTTGTCATCTTTTCATCTCCTCCCCCCTCGCCTTTAACCAAATAGGTGCTCTATAGTGCTCTGACTGGTGGTCCTAGGGTAAGTGTGATAGAATCAAGCTTTTCACATCAGTTTACCCCTGCCTTGGTAGAGGTTACTCACAGGCTCGCGAGTAAACCAGCAAATAGCTCTAGAGTATGGTAACTGCCTAGTTAATTCAGAAAATTTAGAGCTGTGGTGTAAAGTAGTTAATATGAGGGTTGGGAATCATGTGAAAACAAATTCTTTTTCTTCTTTTTGCTATTGGATATGTCTTCTCTCTGGCAAGTTCTCCTTTGTCAGTTGTATGTACTGCAATTCACTTGTTTGAACTAAACTACTACTAAATTGGAGGCTAGTGCTTTCCCCCAGCTTTTCTTTTAGTGACTTCTGTGTTACTTTATGGTGAGTGTGAATTAAATGGACTCTTAACAGCATTCCCTCAGGTGTTCTATTTACTGAAGTTCCAAAGCTAAAAGTACACATTTCCTTTACTGCTAATGCTGGTGAAGGTGTTCAGAGCATGCCAGCCCAAAACATACCTCTTTGGTATATTGATAATATTGAGCTTAAGTCACTTAAGAAACACTAGATACAGGAAGGGCTCTCTGACTTCCCACTTTCTACCTAAAAGCATGTCATATTTCCCATGAAAAAGTTACCCTTCCTATACCAGTAAGAGAACATTCTTACCACTGGAGACTGGTTATCAATTCCTAAATGGATCTGTACAAACAAACTTACTAAAATAACCCTAGCTTTCCATTAATTTCCCTCATATTCTTTCTAGTCACTTCCCTACAATTTACTGCCTCTAAAAGCTTAAGTTAAGTCCTCTTCCTTTGTCTTGTCATTTCCCCACAAATTTATGATATTTTGTTAAAAAAGTATATAAACTCTCAATCCTAATTGCTTTTTTCTGTCTTCATTTTTCCCTATGATGGCTCCTGGGTGCACACAAAAATATTAAATAAGATTGTATGCTTTTCTCCTGTTATTCTGTCTTACTTCCAGTTAATTATCAGGCTTAGGGCAGAACATAAAAGGGTAGAGGAGGATTCTTTTTCCTCTTCAATACTGGCCATGTTTCAAGCTCTTTATCATGTCCATTTATTTAAATATGATGTATGAATCATATGTTTAAGGAGTTAAACAGTTAAAATGTGATATCTATCCCTAATCACTATCCCTAGTTAACAAAGTACATGGAATGGGTTCTCGTGATTTCTCAAACACAAATCCCAACAAACCAGAAAGGCATGTATGAGTCAACATACTTACAACCTTATGTAAGGCCGTAAGTGCTGTACTTTGCACTTGTAGTGCAAAGTACTTTGCAGTGATGTACTTCCATGTGGAAGGCATCCTTCTCCCTCAGATTGCAGGTAAAATGCCTCACTCTTAACCCTGGGAGTCAAATAATTTCTTAAATTATTTTATCTGGGTATTGTGAGATTAACAAACAATCATTATTAATAATAAAATACGATGAGTTTCCTTAGAAATAA
Source organism: Phocoena phocoena (assembly GCF_963924675.1). Lineage (NCBI taxonomy): Eukaryota > Metazoa > Chordata > Mammalia > Artiodactyla > Phocoenidae > Phocoena > Phocoena phocoena. The sequence continues at coordinate 118,469,757 of NC_089222.1, read as the reverse complement.
GTAACAGGTTGTTGTTATAAAGTAACTTTGAAGGCTATTTTGTAAGTTCAAGAATGGATGAGAGCTCTATGTTATAAAGAGTAAGTTTGCGATCATCAGCTGGTTGAATTTGAACACTATTTTCCCCAATGATGGGTGTAGATGGGAATGCAGCCAATCTCTCCAAATGACCTCAAACATTCCAGGAATGTAGCATGACCCTTCCCAAAGATGGGATGGTCAGCAGGGAGCATTACCATGTGGGATACAGATTCTTCATTTACTTCCCCAGAGGATATGAAATGAAAGGTTCATATGATTCTATTTTCAAAGGTTCTGTTTTGGCTCACTTCTGGGAACTCCCTCGTATAACGATGATGGCTTCTTTCCAAAATGTGTTGATGCTAAGATAAATTTACTATAACTTAGAAAAGGAAGCTATTTACATCCCCCATATTGTAAAAACTGCCTGCTTAACTGCTTCTATGTTTTCTATATTTGAAGAAAAATTTGAAACACTATGTAAAAATTAGAAATGACACAACTTTTGGAATAAGTAGGACTTTAAAAAATCCACAAAACCCCTGGGTTTGAGTTCTGTTTCTACCACTAACTAGCTCCTTGATCTTCAATAAATCATAATCCCTCTACCTTTCAGTTTCGAAACTTGATATGAGAATAGTAAAACATACATAGTAGTTGCTCTAAGGATTCAATAACAAAAGTATGCAAAAGGACTTAACAACCCTTGGTGTCAAAGAAAAACCAGACCTGGATAGTAGTTTAAAGTGGTAAAAACAGATTTTATTCAGAACCATTACAATAAGGAAAAGAGACCTCATTATAGAACTGGGCTCAATTCCAAAAACAGTATGGGCAACAGTATGGGAATTTATAGCCAAGAAGCAGTTTAGGGGTAAGTGTATGGAAAATTACTGAAACATCAGGGGTAAGAGAGATTCTAGCTAGACTCACCTGACAGAATCTTTGCTAAAGATAGGCCATGGTGATCAGACATTACCTGCGGGATGATGGAGGATGAGAAACCCAATGAGATATTGAGGGTGAACAGAAATAGAGGATGGGGAACTCTTGCTAAAATAACCTAGGAGGGATCTTGCTAAAATTAGATTTTACAAGGAAGTGCACAGGTGGGCTGAGGAGAAGTTTCAGGAGCCTGAATAAAGTTTGGTCAAGCAAAGAATCTTGGTCATTGGACACAGTCTGCTCATGAAGTCTTGGTTTATATTCTTCCTATTATCTTAATATTTGGGAACTATATTTTATTAATCTGTAAGATAAGTATGTTTTTATTTCTTTGACATATTGAGTTATTTTAGATTTCCAAGAAAGTAACAAGGTAAAAAGGCATTGAAAATAATTTTAATATTTCTTTAAAAAGTTAATATTTGTATTTATAGGATTAATGCTACAAGATTATATTGGACATCTATGAATAAATGCTACAGTTGTTGAGAAACGTTAGTAAAAGCTTTGAAATTTAGATTCTTTCTGTTTCAAAGAGTATGTGAGCTCAAAATGTGATACAACTTCTGTGCATTAATGCCTCGCATACTCCCACAGAAACTTTCCATTATGCCTTGACAACACCTTGTCATCCATGTGGCAGAAATTTTACCCTTTGAGAACAACCAAATTTCACATTGTGGAGGTGTTTTTTTAAAATGGGAGCTTTGATTTTATTCCTTTGTTTTTTGGGTTTTTTTGGCATGCATAGGGTAAGAGGAAATTCAAATCCTTAAAGGTAAAGAATCTAATGAGGATAAATTTTACATTTGATCCAAGGTACATTTTCAAAACTTAATACTCAAAGTGCATTGATTTGCAATTACTTTACAACAAAGAGATACCACATACTGAATTCAGGCTGAAATATCCTTTTCCACAGGCCTGGCCACACATTTCCTCTTTGAGAATGGCTTTGGATTTCCATGGCCTTTCATGCCAGTTTTAGTTTTAAATCTTTGATCACAATAGCTCACTCATCTTCTCTCCAGTTATCCTCACTTCCACACTTAAGAATCAAAAAAGCAAACATGAATATACCAGGATGGCTTGGAATAAATATGAAATCCTAGGAACTAGATGAGCTTTTAATCAATTTTTCCATATAGACCAGTTATAAGTTGGGCTCAAATGTAAGAGCTGCAATTCTAACTTCTGGCCTATGTATAATTTTATATTTTGACATTCATTTGTTAATTCACACCTATGTTACTCTCTTAGTGTATTCACTTACTCTGATGCTACAATATATTAGTAGGTTCTGTGAATAAGAACTACTTACTGATTCTAAAACTCAATTTAAGTAGGTAACTTGTCAGATGATAAAAGGAAAACACTTCAGAAATGCTATTTTGAAGTAAAACTAAAAGCATATTTCATAAGTTTCAGCTTTTCATTTCCACAAAGAAATACAGGTACTTCAAATATTTATAATTAGAATAGACTTTGTCAAGGCGGCATTTGTTACAAGTTTTGAATGGGATTAAGGGTTTGGATAAAAAAGTAATCTAAAAATCATTAAATATTAAAATAATCCTTTGGAAACCTGACAATTACACACACACACACACACACACACACACACACACACACTGCTTATATCCCACTACATTTAATTCAGAAATAGAAATTTTTTCTCCCAGGTGCTGACCTAGCCAAGGTACTTTTCTTTTGTATTTTTAGAGCAGAAAACCAAACTTCTGAGAAATTAATTTTACTAAGGTCATACAACTAGACAGGGGAAGCCAGAAGTATAATCTAGGTTTGCCTAATATCACTGCTTTATTTGTTCCACCATATTCCATGCCTTGACATAGACAATTAGGCTGAGATCTCTGCCCTCAAAAAATGCCATCTAAATGGAGAAGCAAACATTAACAACCATTTATAATACACTTGAAAAGCAGGATAAGTTTTACTAGTTTCATGGGAACTTTAAGAAAATTGTTTTATTGTTATTTTTTTACAGAGCTACAATTGACACATAGCATTGTGTAAGTTTAAGGTGTATAGCATGTTAATTTGATACATTTATATGTTGCAATATGATTACCACTGTAGTGTTAGGTAAAACTTCTATCACATCACGTAAATATTTCTTTTTTGTGGTGAGAACACTTCAGACCTAGTGTCTTAGCAGCTTTGAAGTATAGAATATTGTTGACTATAATTAGTATGCTGTGCATTAGATCTTCAGGACTCTTTCATCTTCTAACTGCAAGTTTGTAGCATGGGAACTTTTTGATGAGATCAACTTAGTCTATCTCAAAACCTCAGGGAAGATTTTGTTGAGGAACAGGCCTGAGGAGGCATAGAAGCATTCAAGACGAAATGGGAAGTAGGGCATGACAGCAGGGGAAATAGCATATGTAAATCATTTGAAATATAAGAGAACATCTCAAAGTCAGGAAGTCACGAGGAGGTACGTGCGATTAAGTACCTAGGAAAGAAGAGGATGCCTGGAGTATCCGGAGTATCACAGGCTCCGGACGCGCAGGCTCAGTGGCCGTGGCTCACAGGCCCAGCCGCTCCGCGGCATGTGGGATCTTCCCGGACCGGGACACAAACCCGTGTCCCCTGCATCGGCAGGTGGACTCTCAACCACTGCGCCACCAGGGAAGCCCCCTTGGTAGGGTTTTAATCATGAAAGGAAACTTCATTTACTCAACAAATATTTGAGTGCTTATTATTTCCAGTCGCTAATCCTATTCATGAATTAGAATAATTTCAGACAGCAATATAGAAGACAGACCAGAAACGGCAAAGAGTAGAGGCTATTTCAAAACGTTTAGACAAAATTGATGAGACACAATTGAGAGAGAGACTAAACCTATTTCACCTTTGGATTAACTATTGTCAGAGGGTAAAATAATAGGAAAGATGATTTTAGTAGCTTTCTCTTCTCATCTTTATTTCCCCCTACCTGCCACGCCTCCTAATACTTTCAATGCCCCAGAAGACCTCCAAGGCTCCACAAGTTTCCTGTGAATTCAGATACTACTCTCTGACTTGTTTCAGTCACCACTGAATTTCATTACTATGCCCGAGATGCTGTCTCAAGTGGAAGTCAACTTGAGGAACTAAACTTCTGAGACACCTTACCTGTATAACCTTCCCCAGGCTTTTGTCTATAGCTCACGGCTATAAAGCTCTTCTGTTTCACACTGTGAAAACCCTTTCCAAGAAGTTTAAGCCACTCAGGAGCAACGCTGTATGTTTGGCTCAGTTCTCAGTCCTTTTATGTAAAAACTCACTAAGAAGTGGAGAGAATCCTTCTCAACTTCTCCAGGCATCTTATGCTACTAACACTTTAACTCATATCTTTTCTCCTCCCCTTTCTTATTCTCTTCACATTTCAGTTACTGAATGAAACTTTAGAAACATTTATGTAAGAAGAAGTGTAGATATGAGGAGATAGACAAAGTAGTTCAAGTAATTGAGTTTTATCATAAAGTTAGTATACATCTGCAGAGTTGATTTTTTAAAAATCTTAAGTTTTTAAAGGACCCAGGTCTGTGGTTCACAGTAGAAAATAGATTTCTAATTTTCTTATTAGACTTTATTTTTTTAGAGTATTTTTAGGTTCACAGTAAAATTGAGTGGAAGGTCCAGAGATTTCTCATATACCACTTGCCCACACACGTGCATAGCCTCCTGCATTATCAACATCTCACACAGAGTGGTACATTTGTTGCCATGGATGAACCTACATTGATACATCATTTCTTCCAAAGTCTGTAGTTTGCATTAGGATTCACTCTTGGTGTTGTACATTCTATGCATTTGGACAAATGTGTAATGACATTTATCCAAAATTATAGTATCATACAGAGTAGTTTCACTGTCACAAAAATCTGTTGTGTTCAACCTATTCATCTCTCCTGACAATTACTGATCTTTCTACTGTCTTCATAGTTTTGCCTTTTCCAGAGTTGGAGTCATACAGTGTGTAGCATTTTCAGATTGGCTTATTTCACACAGTAATATGCATTTAAGTTTCCCCTATGTCTTCTACTAATTTATTTTTGAGAAGATTTTATTTGGAAGCTTATACAAACACAGTATTTCATATCATCCTTAATATGTTTATTTTATTTTTCTCATTATAATGAGATAGCATTAAAAAGCATTTTTTTCCCACTAAACCCTATATAATTGCCTTCAAATCCCCTTTAATTTATCCCAGTGTGCTGTAAAAATATCATTATTTCTATAGATTTCATAATGTGAAAAAGGGTTGTGAAGCACTCCACAAACTTTACATGAGGATTCTTAACCTGGGGCCCCTTGATGGATTTCGGTGGATGTGTAAAATATGCAAATGCATTTGTTCTGGAGAGATGGTCAGTAGTTTTCATCAGATTCTTCCATGTCCTTTCATGACTTGATAACTCATTTCTTTTTAGCCCAGAATAGTATTCCATTGTCAGGGTGTACTACTGGATGCTGTCTACTTTATCCATTAAAGCCTTTAATATTAATCATAGTTGTTTTAAATTCTTGGTCTGATAATTCCAACATTTCTGCCATATCTGAGTCTGGTTCTGATGCTTGTTCTGCCTTTTAAAACTGTGGAGTTTGTTTGCTTGTGTTGTTTTTTGTTTGTTTGGTTTTTAAATCTGAACTCCCCAGTGAGTTCCAGGAAGGCATTTTATTTTATTTTATTTATTCTATTCTATTCTATTCTATTCTATTCTACTCTATTCTATGCCATGCCACATAGCTTGTGGGATCTTAGTTCTCCCACCAGGGATCAAACCCGTGCTCCCTGCAATGGAAATGTAGGGTCCTTACTACTGGACCTCCAGGAAATTCCCTAAAACTATGTTTTTTTAATCTTTTGATATGCCTTGTAATTTTTCTCAATAGCTGGATATGATGTGCGAGGTTAAAGAAACTGCAGTGAACCAGACTTTAGTAATGTGATGGGAAAGTGTGAGGAGAGTGGAAATGTTCTATAGTCATATGATTAGGTCTCAGTCTTTTAGTGAGACTATGTACTGGACTGTGAACTTCGTAAGCACTTCTCAGAAGTCACACCCCACCCACCCCTTATGTGTGACAGGATAGCTAGGGTAGACTGGAATTGGGTATTTCCCTTCCCCCAGGTCAGTTACGCCCTTATAAAACCAAAGCAGGTGGGCTCTGGTTAAATAGTTCTTCCGGAGGGCAAACCTTATTAAGAAGAAAAGAATGATGTGCTTTATTTCATGATGGCTCCTTTTTCCCTTACCCCCCCGGCAGCACAAGGAGATTTTTCTCTACTTACTGTGAGAACCTGGTGGAGCTCCAGGAGATAAAACTCACAAGATTGTAGGGGCCCACTGATGATTGGGTCCCTCTGGAGTTTTTATCTCCCAGAATTGTCCACATTAACCTTCCAGCAATTCATCAGTTATAGTCCAGGTTTTCCTACCCTGGAGCACTGATTCCCATGGAGGGTTCTGCTCTGGTAAGTTGTGATTCTTTGTATTTGTTTGTCTGTCTCTCCAGTTTTGGAGTCAGCAGTTTGCTCTGTGGCCTTACTTCTCTTAGGGATCTAAGAAGAATTGCTGATTTTTCAGTTTATTCAGCTTTTACTTTTTTAATTTTTTTGCAGTACAAGGGCCTCTCACTGTTGTGGCCTCTCCCATTGCGGAGCACAGGCCCAGCGGCCATGGCTCACGGGCCCAGCCGCTTTGCTGCATGTGGGATCCTCCCAGACCGGGGCACGAACCCGTGTCCCCTGCATTGGCAGGCGGAATCCCAACCACTGCGCCACCAGGGAAGCCCTCAGCTTTTACTTGTTAGGATGGAGTGGCAACTTCTAAGCTTCTTACATGCCAGACCAGAAGCAGAAGTATCCTACAACAGATTATTTTTTCTATTAATTTTATTAAGCAGTGTATTAGGAGTAAGTAACTAGAAATATCTGGGTGATTCAGTGTCATTTGGCATTCCTGAGCCCCTTCAAATACCTAATTATCTGAGAGGGGTGAGATCACACCATGAATCATGCCTCTTTTATTGTTGTTACTGACCCCTCCCTTCATATTCTTCCAAAAGATCACATTACTATCTGGCGGCCTTTCCCATGACAATCAAGGACAATGGAAATATAGTGTAGGCTTCTCTTCTTACTGCTGTCTCCATCAGGAAATAGCACCAGAAACTCTGTGGAATTTAGTTTTCTCCACTTTGTTACTCATCTGATATTTTATAGTTTAAGGGCAAGTCTTCATTGTATTATGGACTTAAAAGAAAAAAAATGCAGTGGTGGCACTGTTTTGTAGGATTCCAGAAGCTTTTGGTAAAGTTGTAATTTGAGAAGAGAGTTCCTAAACCGTTAGAGGCATGCAGGGTTTGCAAAAAATATGTTGAAGAATTCCCTTTCTTTCCATACCCATATGTGCATAATCTGTTTAGTGTGGCTCTTGACACTTAGGAATCCTCAAGTGTTAGTGTATACCAAACAACATATTAGGTGCTGGAGAAGAACCTTGAACCAGTCCAGCAAGACTATCTTGTTTATTCTTTTACACTTGTAAAACTGATCCAGAGGGCTATAGGGAGGGTGGGTATCCTGGAGTTCGTACTGGAGAATTCTGTAACACCGGTTTATTAAAAATACTTATTTTCCTATTTGTATAACTCTACAGTTCTGCTTAAGCCATGGACACAGATAGTCCCACAACATAATCTATTTTATAAGGATTATTAACTTGCAGATGGAGGTATGATCTGCAAACACTTCCTCTCAGTCTTTGGTCCAAAAGTCTTAATGCTCCATGTCACATTATCAGACATTTTCCTCTGGATATAGCAATTCAGAGATTTTTCTTTCTCAAGGTCTTAACCTGGGATTCAATGCCAAGTTATACATATTGAAGGCTGATAACCAAGGGACCACTTGCAACAGCTTCAGGGCTGTCTTTATTCAAAGTTGGATTTGAATACATTTGAACAGATTTGAACAGATGTTTCTGGTAACAACAGTATCTTCCTCTTTGGTAATGAAGGCAGAAACATTTATCTGAAAGTATCACAAATCAAAATAATTTGGAGTTAATTTATACCTGAACACATAAGAAAGAAAATAAAAGCTGTTCTCTCTGAAGCACAACTTGACAGAGGGGAATAGTTCACCATTACCACCACCAACAGCAACAAAATTCTTTCTTACTCCTATTGCTGCCTGTACCGCTCATTTGCTACTTACCAAATGATCTTTTATTATCCCTTAATATCTCAAACATTTGTTTTTTCGACTTTATTGGGAACAAGTGATGAATAAGATTTGCTTGGTATTCTCTCTAGGCGTGCTGAGAAAACTATCACTAAGTGGCTGGAAACGTCAAAACCAAGAAAATAAACGTGCTTCAATCACTTACATATCCAATAAATATAACACATGAATGGAAGCCCAGAGTTCAAACTTTTCCCACCCTTCATGAGGGTGTATACATTAGAGAGGTTTAACCAAACTTCATCGAGCAGTTTCTGGAATTAAAACAACTGGGCTGTCTGCCACACCCCACAGCTTGGAATGTAGGCAATCAGGATTTAGGATGTTTTAGACTCCAACCAAATTAAGTGGATGCAAACCATTGCATTAGATGGTGGAGAAGATCTGCCCTCCTCCTACTTAAAGTGCCTGGGAAACAGGAAATACAAGTTCAATTGAGATGGCCTTTCTCTGGTAGAAAAGTAATTGTCATGTGCCAGAGACAGTGAATGAATATTACTGATGTTTCTATGATCAAAGGACACTTGGCTTTGCTATTGTAACAGCCATTTGACTGCTCCCTTGCAAATCAACACAAGTTAATATGTTCATGATGACTGAATAATTACAGTGAAAAAAAACTTGCTTTCAATCCTTGCTAATGGGGAAAAAAAGGCCAAGACATGTCCGGGTGGAAGTAATTCAGGGTTGTCTCAGAAACATGTACAAGTTAGCAACACGACAGTGAGTTTTACTCAATGTGGGCACTACGCTGGGCAGAAAAGATACCAAAAGTTTTAGTACTCACTTGCATTTTAAGGCTGTCTAGTGTCCTATCTGGGGATGATTTCCCACAATGTGTGATCTTGTTGGTAGACAATGTCTTATTTCCTGCTCTATAGATCAAAGAGAACAGGGTACAGCCTGATTGTCAGTAGTGATAATGATTTAATCCCTTCAGTTGGATTTTTCATACGTGACCTGGTCTCTGTATTTTGTGATTCAAACAGGATAGAAGCAATTTATTCAGATCATCAGTGCCCACATCTGAGCCAGACGAGTGAGATGCTAAGAGATGCCCTTTCAGAAGAGCCTTCTATCAAGGTAGTTAGCTCCTGATATCATATATTTAGATAGATATAGGTATTCTTAAATATACATATCCTTCAATATATATGTATCCTTAAATACATATGCATTCTTAAATATGTCTCTATCCTTAAATACCTATCAATCAATCAATCTATTGCCTTAAGCTAGCCACTAGATATTTCTGTTACCTATTGTAAAACAATGTCCTAATTGATGAAGAGTGTAGATCAGCACATGCAAAATATCCCAGGGGAAATGTGGAGAAATGGGATTGATAATCTCGTCTAGATGTATGCAGTTAAAAGTCCTATAATATTCTGACATGGGAATTTAGTAATCCACGCAAAAAGTTGTGAAACTGCTAATTCCATCATCCTCTGTGTTCACTTGGGAACAAGCTCTGGGAGACAGCGTTGCTGCCACCAAAGTATGGTAGCAGGAATTCAAGGTTGCGTGGTGGCATAGATCTTTTTGATAGAATTAGATGATTTGAAGAAAGGGAATTACAAATTCAAATATCTAAATTTGAGAACTAGAAATAGGATATTTAGGTGTTTTTTCCCCCACCTTCCACTAAGCATCCCTTGCCCTCAGAAACAGATTCCCTCTGCTTTCCTGATTCCCATCAGAATAAGATTATTCTCTTACCATGTCACCTTAGAGATTTCCTTGAAGAGGAAGTACCTCATGTCTCTCCCTATCCCTACCTCATTCAAACCTGCTACTAGAGTTAGGTGTCAGTATAGCAAAGGAAATAAATTACAAATAAAACCTTGCAAGTTAGCTTGGGGTCATATACATGACAAGGAATCAAAGACTTGTCAATTTATATTGGAAAAAATCTGGAGGACGTATAAAAACAGATTTTAGGGTGCTCATATAAGACTGAAACATTTTTAGATCACTTGTACCAGTTGCTAAGATAAAATTCTCTCTTGCCATCCTGTGAACATGGGTTCTTACATAACTTTGTTAAAACTTACTCAGGCATGTTTTGAAGAAGCTAATATAGTTAATCATTATCTCCAAGTGACTATATAAAGAAGCATATTTGAAAAATTACTAGTTTAATGGATTTTGGACATTTTGTCAACTGTTCTCTTTTCAGTCCCTCCGTCTCCTCCCCTTAGCTGCCTACACTTGGTTTTATTTTCCATCACAACTAAAAGTGATATATTCAGTCTCACTAGGTCATGGGAAAAGATTAAGGAACAGCCTTATATGTACCTTTTAGAATTCTTCCATCCTCTTCTCTGAAACCCAAGTCTTTCCTTCCACCTGGCCACAGCAAGAAGAGAGAGTTGAGAATGAAAATATCAAAACCTGCCTTCATATACCCATTAAACACTTCTCTTCTGACTTCTCCATTCCTAACTCACTTTTCTTTTCCAATAAATTATTTTTGTTCCCTCCCACCACTAAAAGTTGCACTTGCAATGGCCCTAACACTCATATTTTAGATAAACTGCCCTTGATAATAATTCTCTGGGAACCGTTTTAGAGAACAGCAGCATTTCTTTCCACAGATTTTAATAGATGGCAATTTAATTTTTTTAAAAATAGAGAAAAGTAATAGTATTAGTTGTTTTCATGAAAGGAAAAAAGAAAAAACACTGGCATGAAATCTATAGAGGGCCATAAGATACACAATTACAATTTTAAAATTTACTCAGGGTGGAAAAAATAATTTTAATGTTCTTTAAGAATTAGTATGGAAGCAACAGTAGGATAAGTCTGAGAAAGGAAACCTAGGAGAGGGTCAATAGAACATATTCTCCTGGACAATCTAAAAAAAATTATACATGATAAATGGGTTGTGGTTCATGGCTACTATTCACTTGTTTTAAAAAATACAAGACACAATATTAAAATATCATTCTAAGAATGCATGTTAGATACATCTGATAAATTTATACAAAGTATTACAAATGACTATGGGAAATTTATTGCATGCACCTTCATTCTATAATTTGGAAGCTGTATTTATCAGAGATGTCCAGAGAAACAGAATCAGTAGGATATATATATATATATATATATATATATATATATATATGTATATAGAGGAAAAGATTTATTTTCAGGAATTGACTCATATGATCGTGGGAGCTAGCAAGTCCGAAATTCATAGGGCGGACTGAAAAGTTGGAAATTCAGCTAAGAGTTGATGTTGCAATCTTGAGTCTAAAGATTGGAAATTCAGGTAGAAGTTCTATATTGCTGTTCAGAGACAGAATTCCTTCTACTTTGGGAAACCTCAGTCTTCTCTTTTAAGGTCTTCAACTAATTGGATGAGGTTCACCCACATTCTGGAGGATAAACTCGAAGTTTACTCAAAGTCTACTGACTCAAATGTTAATTACATTTAAAACGTACCTTCACAGCAACATCTAGACTTCTGCTGGACCAAACAACTGGGCACCATAGTCTAGCCAAGTTGACACTTAAAAGTAATCATCATAGAAGCTTTGGAGGGGAAGAACACTTGTATCTAATCTGGTTATAATTGCTTGCAGTAGTTTCTTTTAGGGCCATTGTTTGCAATTGATTTTACTAAATATTTGAAATGATTTTGAATATCTTAGATAAAGACTCCTGTTTAGTACATTGTACTAGAATGTTCAGCCATGGCAAATTTTACCACTGAACATACTTGGATACATTAGGCCTATTCATTTCTGCAAGTCAGCATCTGGTGACTCATGCTTTGCTTACTCATTTAACACAGCCTCCCACATATAAAACAGTGTAAAGAACAGAGTAGACAAGTGCTAATTAAAATTATACAAATAACAATTGTGTCTTCAAAAATGAAAGAATGAGAACATTTTGTTCTGACATATTGAGAATCAGAAAAATGAATTAAATAGAAGACATACCAGGATATTTTAAGTAGAGTAGCAGATTATAAGCCTACATACTAACTGTCGTGTGTTACAATCCACTTCTGTTGCTTAGCAGAGCCTACTCTTAGTTATATCTGGAGATTATATGTTAAGAATTTCTGAAAGCATCATTAAAAAAAAACTCCACCAAAACTAATGGCAAAGGCTACCTGTATTGTACCTTCAGAAATTGGGTCTGCTTCTCTCCTATATGACTTGATAATTCGTGTGCCACTCAGAATAATTTTTGTTCTACATCTTGCAATCAATCTCCACGTACAATGAAAAAAAGTCGTCTCAACAGATACCAAGTAAAGAAGATAGCAATAGAAAGCCAAATATACGAATAACCCATGTTTGGGTTCCAATAAAAAAGTTTTACTTTTGTTTGCTTTTGTTTTGATAATGAATAAAGATGCAATATTTTGCTCTGAATTCTTTAGTGTGATAACTAAAATTCCCTTTTGCATCACACATCATTTTATATTTCCTTAGTAGTTTCACGAATGTCTTTTCTCTTTGAGATTCTGTCTATGTCCAGTAGAAGGAACACTCAGCTAAATGAAAATGAAATAGACTTAGAAAACAAAATTTCTAAAATGGTAGTAGCCCGGGGACACATATCTATTTCAGAGATTTAGCTGCTCTGAAGCTGAGCTGTAGTCTGCGGATGGGCAGTTTTACCTGAACTTGACTCCGGATGTAGCTATTATGGCCCCAAACTAAAGCATGACCCTGGACTCCACCTTCGATGACTTTATGCCTGAGAGGCTGTCAAAAGTGCTGGTCAGGCTCTCAGAAGCTAACGTCTCCAGAGGAAAATCTGTCCCCAAATCTGGGGTCACCTTTCTAGACTTTTATCTTCTCCTGGGTATTGACCTGATAATTCTTCACTATCTTGTGAGCTTTCCAGTGCAATCTAGCTAATGGTTTTTATATTATGTCCAGCTTTTCTCCTTTAGTAGCAATGTGGGTTCAAAATTTGCAGCCCTACTTACCAGAAGTAGAGTCCATCCCGTTTCTCAAGTCTTTAGTACTCTTCCTTGTCTCTCTTAAATTCAGATGTGCACAATGACCACCATATGGAAGTCCAAAGCCAAAGTGTACATAATCTAATTTATTTACTGTAATGTGGATAATGTTGGTTTTAACTTTATCTAATTTTGCTGAGCCCTAATTGTGCTTGTTTATTGATTGCCTTTGAGCCTCTGGCTGGGGCTTTCTTTCAATTTAAAAAGCCTCCCTACCTCAAGGTTGCCTATTCTTCTCCTCCCTATATGAGAAAGTCCAGCTCAAAATCAATTCCATCCATGCCTTCTTCTACCTCTCCTCTCTCCTCGATCACCTCCTAATTTGAAATACTATTTTACTTATTCTCTGTGTGATACACGTAGTGTTTCTGCTCACGAAGGGTTAGCAAGTTTGCTGGACAAGATGATCTTGTTTGCCACCCTGGATTGCAAACTTTCCAGAGACAGGGTTTAAGCTCTTAGTATCTTCTTCTGAATTTATTTGAGTACTTCAGATACAATAGGGAATCCAGCACTTGTTAGAGAGACACTTTGACTATCTCACTGCAAGTTAGAGATTTTCCATCTCTTTGGGTCTCATAGAAGCTTCTGAACATTACCTTAATTCAGTGTGTCTCGCTGAGAGAATATCAACTGGTATGTGGTATTTTTTCCAGGTTTTATTAGTTATGACTTTTAATGCATATACAAAATAAAACTTGAAACCTATGATTTCACAAATATGGTGTGGTAATATGGACATCTTAAATAACAGGCATGTTAATGAGCACATAAAGGGAACTTGCAAAATTCCTAAAGATGGTAGGTAAATGTGGTAGGCTGATTGCAAAAATAATTCCCATCTGCTCACAGTGTGACTTGGCAGCTCCTCCCAAGGTGTTCTTTCCCCCACCTTTTGACTCTGGGCTGGCCTTTCAACTTGTTTGGGCCAACAGAACGTGGCAGGGATGACAAGATGCTAGTTCCAAGCCTAGGCTTCAGAAGCCTTGTATACATTGTTGCTCCCTTGCAACCTTGCTGAGCAATTAGAACAAGCAGAGGCTAGTGTGTTAGATGATATGGGAACAAATGAAGCAGAGTTGGGTCTTCACATCTGTGGACCTCCTAAGTCAACCAGCTCCCTGGCATCCCCTAGTCAGCTACAAATGCATAAGTGAGCCAGCCAAGATCAGCTGCAACTGGCTCAAATCAACAAAATCATCCAGCTGACCCACAGACTCAGGAGCAGGAAAAAAAAATTATTATCATATGCTATTGAGGTTTTGTTAAGAGGTATTATTGTGACAATGGATAATGAATTCAGAGCATGACCAAAATTTGAGAAACACTGATTTATGTACTTTACAAATTATAGTCTTTGATCTTTTGATATGTATTTCATAATAGAGCATGATTCAGAATCATTTCCAGAACAGTCTGTGGGAGAACAACAGATTGAGACATTCTTTCTTTCCATTGTGATTCAAATAAGTAAACCTTAGAGTCTATTTCTTCTGCTTTTTTTCCTTGTGGAATCCTCTTCCAAATACCTTTTCTTACAGTTACTCTAGACTCTAAAGCAGTGGATAGGTAGGGAAGGAAAATGAATGAGGTGTAAAAGAGATCATCAAAGGGAGGGAAGAATTCCAGTCAAAATTGCCTTAATAAATATTCGCTAACCTCTTTAATTGCTTAAAAGTTTTAAATCCAACTATGATTTGTCAGTAGCCCAATACCTTCTGCTTTTAAAGATTTGAACTATTGTTTCTCTCTTTAACCAGATCAATTTTCTTGAAGGAGGTCCTATATCTATTTTTCAGAATGATGTGGAAAGGGAGGAGGATTGAGTTTGGAGCCAGATGGTTCTGGTTGGTGTCCTGGCTTCACTATTTCCTCTGTGGCCTTAGGTGAGTTACTCTATCTATGAGTCTCAGTTTCTTCCTCTATAAATGAGAATGATATCATTTTTAAAAGAGATTTAAGATATTATACATAAAGTATCTGGTATCAATACTTATACAAAAAATAGTAGTTACTTCCTCCCAGGCAGCTTGTTACTTCTTAGACACTGAGTACCTGCAGGTACTCATACTCTTGCCTGGTTGACACATTTCTCCAACCATCCTGTCATAGTCCATTTGGGTTGCTGTAACAAAATACCTTAGAATGGGTGGCTTATAAACAACAGAAATTTATTTCTCACAGTTCTAGGGACTGGAAGTCTGAGATTAGGTTGCCAGCATGGTCAGGTTCTGCTGAAGTTCCTTTTTCTGATTGCAGACTGTTCTCTTGTTGTGTCCTCACATGGTGGAAAGAGGGCTGGAGAGCTCTCTGGGATCTCCTTTGTAAGAGCACTCATCCCATTCATGAGGGCTCCGCCCTCATAATCTACTTACCTCTCAATGCCCACCTCCTAACATCATTACATTGGGGGTTAGTATTTCAACATATGCACTTGGAGGACACAAATAATTCAGTCTATAATATACCCCAAAATATAATGACATTAAACTGATCTGAACTCTCTTCTTCCAATATCACTTCTTTTTTTTTTCTTGAATTTTATTTTATTTATTTATTTTATACAGCAGGTTATTAGTTAACTATTTTATACATATTAGTGTATATATATCAATCCCAATCTCCCAATTCATCCCACCACCATCACCATTCCTGCTTTCTCCCTTGGTGTCTATATGTTTGTTTTCTATATCTGTGTCTCTATTTCTGTCTTGCAAACAGGTTCACCTGTACCATTTTTCTAGATTCCACATATATCCGTTAATATTTGATATTTGTTTTTCTCTTTCTGACTTACTTCACTCTGTATGACAGTCTCTAGGTCCATCCATGTCTCTACAAATGACCCAATTTCATTCATTTTTATGGTTGAGTAATATTCCATTGTATACATGTACCACATCTTTATACATTTGTCTGTCAATGGGCATTTAGGTTGCTTCTGTGTCCTGGCCATTGTATATAATGCTGCAATGAACATTGTGGTACATGTCTCTTTTTGAGTTATGTTTTTCTCTGGGTATATGCCCAGTAGTGGTATTGCTGGGTCATATGGTAATTATATTTTTAGGTTTTAAAGGAACCTCCATACTGTTCTCCATAGTGGCTGTATCAATTTACATTCCCACCAACAGTGCAAGAGGATTCCCTTTTCTCCACACCCTCACCAGCATTTGTTTTTTGTAGATTTTCTGATGATGCCCATTCTAACTGGTGTGAAGTGATATCTCATTGTAGTTTTGGTTTGCATTTCTATAATAATTAGCGATGTTTAGCATCTTTTCATGTGCTTCTTGGCCATCTATATGTCTTCTTTGGAGAAATGTCTATCTAGGTCTTCTGCCCATATTTTGATTGGGTTGTTTGTTTTTTTAATGTTGAGCTGTATGAGCTGTTTATATATTTTAGAGATTAATCCTTTGTCTGTTGACTTGTTTGAAAATATTTTCTCCCATTCTGAGGGTTGTCTTTTCATCTTGCTTGTGGTTTCCTTTGCTGTGCAAAAGCTTTTACGTTTCATTAGGTTCCATTTGTTTATTTTTGTTTCTATTTCCTGGGTGGTGGGTCAAAAAAAATCCTACTGTGATTTACGGCAAAGAGCATTCTTCCTATGTTTTCCTCTAAGCATTTTATAGTGTCTGGTCTTACATTTAGGTTTTTAATCCGTTTTGAGTTTATTTTTGTGTATGGTGTTAAGGAGTGTTCTAATTTCATTCTTTTACATGTAACTGTCCAGTTTTCCTAGCACCACTTATTGAAGAGACTGTCTTTTCTCCATTGTATATTCTTGCCTCCGTTATTAAAAATAAGGTGACCATAGGTGCGTGGGTTTATCTCTGGGCTTTCTATCCTGTTCCATTGAACTACATATCTGTTTTTATGTCAGTACCATATTGTCTTGATTACTGCAGTTTTGTAGTGTAGTCTGAAGTCAGGGTGTCTGATTCCTCCAGCTCGGTTTTTTTCCCTCAAGATTGCTTTGGCTATTCGGGGTCTTTTGTGTCTCCATACAAATTTTAAGATTTTTTGTTCTAGTTCTGTAAAAAATGCCACTGGTAATTTTATAGGGATTGCATTGTATCTGTAGATTGCTTTGGGTATTATAGTCATTTTCACAATATTGATTCTTTCAATCTAAGAACACGGTATATCTCTCCATCAGTTTGTGTCATCTTTGATTTCTTTCATCAATGTCTTGTAGCTTTCTAAGTACAGGCCTTTAATCTCCTTAGGTAAGTTTATTCCAAGGTATTTTATTACTTGGTTGCAATGGTGAATGGAATTGTTTCCTTAATTTCTCTTTCTGATCTTCTGTTGTTAGTGTAAAGCAATGCAGGAGATTTCTGCGCATTAATTTTGTATCCTGCAACTTTACTAAATTCATTGATTAACTCTAGTAATTTTCTGGTGGCATCTTTAGGATTCTCTATGTATAGTATCATGTCATCTGCAAACAGTGACTGT
Source organism: Phocoena phocoena (assembly GCF_963924675.1). Lineage (NCBI taxonomy): Eukaryota > Metazoa > Chordata > Mammalia > Artiodactyla > Phocoenidae > Phocoena > Phocoena phocoena. The sequence goes on along the minus strand of NC_089222.1, from coordinate 118,452,076 downwards.
GTTACTTCTTCTTTTCCAATTTGTATTCCTTTTATTTCTTTTTCTTCTCTAATTGTCATGGCTAGGACTTTGAAAACTATGTTGAATAATATTGGTGAAAGTGGGCAACCTCGTCTTGTTCCTGATCTTAGACCAAATGCTTTCAATTTTTCACCATCGATAATGATATTTGCTGTGGGTTTGTCATATATGGCCTTTATTATGTTGAAGTAGGTCCCCTCAGTGCCCACTTTCTGGAGAGTTTTTATCATAAATGGGTGTTGAATTTTGTCAAAACCTTTTTCTGCATCTATTGAGATGATCATATGGTTTTTATTCTTCAGTTTGTTAATATGGTGTATCACATTGATTGATTTGTGTATATTGAAGAATCCTTGCATCCCTGAGATAAATTCCACTTGATCATGGTGTATGATCCTTTCAATGTGTTGTTGGATTCTGTTTGCTAGTATTTTGTTGAAGATTTTTGCATCTATATTCATCAGTGAGTTTGGTCTGTAATTTTCTTTTTTTGTTGTATCTTTGTGTGGTTTTGGTATCAGGGTGATGGTGGCCTCGTAGAATGAGTTTGGGAGTGTTACTCCCTCTGCAATTTCTTGGAAGAGTTTGAGAAGGATGAGTGTTATTTCTTTTCTAAATGTTTGATAGAATTCACCTGTGAAGCCATCTGGTCTTGGACTTTTGTTTGTTAGAAGATTTTTTTTTTTTTGCGGTACATGGGCCTCTCACTGTTGTGGTCTCTCCTGTTGCAGAGCACAGGCTCTGGACACGCAGGCTCAGTGGCCATGGCTCACGGGCCCAGCCACTCCGTGGCATGTGGGATCTTCCTGGACCAGGGCACGAACACGCGTCCCCTGCATCGGCCGGTGGACTCTCAACAACTGCACCACCAAGGAAGCCCTGTTGGAAGATTTTTAATCACTCTCAGTTTCAGTACTTATGATTGGTCCATTCATATTTTCTATTTCTTCCTGGTTCAGTCTTGGAAAGTTATACCTTTCTAAGAATTTGTCCATTTCTTCCAGGTTGTCCATTTTATTGACATAGAGTTATTTGTAGTAATCTCTTATGATGCCTTGAATTTCTGTGGGATCTGTTGTAACTTCCCCTTTTTCATTTCTAATTTTATTGATTTGAATCCTCTCCCTCTTTTTCTTGATGAATCTGGCTAAAGGTTTATCAGTTTTGTTTATTTCTCAGAGAACCAGCTTTTAGTTTTATTGATCTTTGTTATTGTTTTCTTTGTTTCTATTTCATTTATTTCTGCTCTGATCTTTATGATTGCTTTCCTTCTATTAACTTTGGGTTTTGTTTGTTCTTCTTTCTCTAGCTCCTTTAGGTGTAATGTTATATTGTTTATTTGAGATTTTTCTTGTTTCTTGACGTAGGATTTTATTGTTATAAACTTCTATCTTAGAACTGCTTTTGCTGCATCCCATAGGCTTTAGATCATTGTGTTTTCATTGTCATTTGTCTCTAGGTATTTTCTGATTTCCTCTTTGATTTCTTCTGTGATCTCTGGTTATTTAGTAATGTATTGTTTAGTCTCTATGTGTTTGTGTTTTTTACATTTTTTTCCCCTGTAATTGATTTATAATCTCATAGCACTGTGTTCGGAAAAGATGCTTGATATGATTTCAGTTTTTTAAAATTTACCAAGGCTTGATTTGTGACCCAAATATTATGTATCCTGGAGAATGTTCCATGTGCACATGAGAAGAAAGTGTAATCTTCTGTTTTTGGATGGATTGTCCTATAAATATCAATTAAGTCCATCTTGTTTAATGTGTCATTTAAAGCTTTCCTTTCCTTATTAATTTTCTGTCTGGATGATCTTTCCATTGGTGTAAGTGAGGTGTTAAAATCCCTCACTATTATTGTGTTACTGTCAATTTCCTCTTTTATAGCTGTTAGTATTTGCCTTATGTATTTAGGTGCTCCTATGTTGGGTGCATATATATTTATAATTGTTATATCTTCTTCTTGGATTGATCCCTTGACCATTATGTAGTGTCCTTCCTTGTCTCTTGTAACATTCTTTATTTTAAAGTCTATTTTATCTGATATGAGTATTGCTACTCCAGCTTTCCTTTGATTTCCATTTGCATGGAATATCTTTTTCCATCCCCTCAGTTTCAGCCTGTATGTGTTCCTAGGTCTGAAGTGGGTGTCTTGTAGACAGCATATAGATGGGTCTTGTTTTTGTATCCATTCAGCAAGCCTGTGTCTTTTGGTTGAAGAATTTAATCCATTCACATTTAAGGTAATTATCACTATGTGTATTCCTATTACTATTTTCTTAATTGTTTTGAGTTTGTTTTTGTAGGTCCTTTTCTTCTCTTGTGTTTCCCACTTAGAGAAGTTCCTTTAGCATTTGTTGTAGACCTGGTTTGTTGGCGCTGAATTCCCTTAGCTTTTGCTTGTGTGTAAAGCTTTTGATTGTCTGTAAAGCTTTTGATTTCTCTGTTGAATCTGAATGAGATCCTTGCCAGGTGGAGTTATCTTGGTTGTCGGTTCTTCGCTTTCATCACTTTATATATATCATGCCATTCCCTTCTGGCTTTTAGAGTTTCTGCTGTGAAATCAGCTGTTAACCTTATGAGAGTTCCCTTGTATATTATTTGTCATGTTTCCCTTCTTGCTTTTAATAATTTTTCTTTGTGTTTAATTTTTGTCAGTTTGATTACTATGTGTTTTGGTGTGTTTCTCCTTGGGTTTATCCTGCCTGGGACTCTCTGTGCTTCCTGGACTTGGGTAGCTATTTCCTTTCCCATGTTAAGGAATTTTTCAACTATAATTTCTTCAAATATTTTCTTGGGTCCTTTCTCTCTTTCTTCTCCTTTTGGGACCCCTATAATGTGAATTTTGGTGCATTTAATGTTGTTCCAGAGGACTCTTAGGCTGTCTTCATTTCTTTTCATTTTATTTCCTTATTCTGTTCCTCAGCTGTGATTTTCACCATTCTGTCTTCCAGGTCACCTATCTGTTCTTCTGCCTTAGTTATTCTGTTATTGATTCCTTCTAGTGTATTTTTCATTTTAGTTATTGTATTATGCATCTCTGTTTGTTTGTTCTTTAATTCTTCTAAATCTTTGTTAAACATTTCTCACATCTTCTCAATCTTTTCCTCCATTCTTCTTCCGACGTCCTGGATCATCTTCACTATCATTATTCTGAATTATTCTTCTGGAAGGTTGCCTATCTCCACTTCATTTAGTTGTTTTTCTGGGGTTTTATCTTGTTCCTTCAACTGGTACATAGCCCTCTCCCTTTTCAACTTGTCTATCTTTCTGTGAATGTGGTTTTCATTCCACAGGCTGCAGGATTGTAAATCTTCTTGCTTTTGCTGTCTTCTCTCTGGTGGATGAGGTTATCTAAGAGGCTTGTGCCAACTTCCTGATGGGAGGAACTGATGATGAGTAAAGCTGGGTGTTGTTCTGGTGGGCAGAGCTCAGTAAAATTTTAATCTGCTTGTATCCTGATGGGTGGGGCTGAGTTCCCTCCCTCTTGCTTGTTTGGCCTGAAGCAACCCAGTACTGGAAGCTACAGGATCTTTGGTGGGGCTAATGGCAGACTCCAGGAGGGCTCATGCCAAGGAGTATTTACCAGAACTTCTGCTGTCAGTGTCCTTGTCCTCACGGTGAGCCACAGCCGTCTCCTACCTCTGTAGGAGACCTTCCAACACTAGCAGGTAAGTCTGATTCAGTCTCCTATGGAGTCAATGCTCCTTCCCTCTGGGTCCTGATGCACACATCACTTTATATGTGTCCTCCACGAGTGGAGTCTCTGTTTCCCTCAGTCCTGTCAAAGTCCTGCAGTCAAATCCTGTTAGCCTTCAAAGTCTGATTCTCTGGGAATTCCTCCTCCCATTGCTGCACCCCAGGTTTGGAAGCCTGATGTGGGGCTCAGAACCTTCACTCCAGTGGGTGGGCTTCTATGGTATAATTGTTCTCTAGTTTGTGAGTCATCCACCCAGATGTTATGAGATTTGATTTTATTATGATTGCACCCCTCCTACCATCTCATTGTAGCTTCTCCTTTGTCTTTGTATGTGGGGTCCAAAGTCACTTCTATGAAAATAGGGACAGAGATTTGACTTTGACTACAGCTACATCAATTTACACTTGTTGAGCCAGGTTCAACTGCTCTGTAGTATTCATTTTGTTGAATTTTTCCATTTTTTAAATATTTCCATCAGTGTTGAAACTAGGTTAAACATAGTAACCTTCCCAAGATGGTTATCCTTTTCCTCTTAATTTTTAAAATAATTGCTTCTGTTTTATCTTTTTTTTTCAATTGCAGATATGTCTTTCCAGAACTATCCTGTGTTCCTATTAACTGAAGTTTTCTTAGATGTATGTTGCATTTTGAGACTGCAAATTTGAATATCAATATAAACTAGAACCTCAAGACTGGAAGGGATCTTTAAAAGAAAATTAGTACATTCTTCTCTGGTCAGAATTATTTAGAACCACATCCTTCAAAGATTTGGACCACCTAAGTTCATATTCCTTGTATTCATCAGCATTCTCCAGAGAAACAAAACCAATATAAATGAATGTATTATATGGAATTGGCTCACATGATTCTGGAAGCTGATGAGTCCAAAATCTTCAGAGGTAATGTCCAGTTCAAAGACCATCAGGCAAGAAGAGTCGATGGGCCAATTTGAAGGCTCGTAGGTAGGAGAATTCTCTCTTACTGGGGGAAGGGTCAGCATTTTGTTTTGTTCAGGCTTTCAATTGACTGTATGAGGCCCACCTACTTTATGGAGAGCAATCTACTTTACTCAGTCTGCAAATTTAAATGTTAACCTCATCTAAATCACCCCTACCAAAACACCTAGAATAATGTTTGACAAAATATTGAGGCCCCTGTGGCCCGTCAAGTTGACACACAAAATTACTCCTCACATTTCTCATTCTTCAAATGAAGATTTGAGATCTGGTGAACTATAGAGTTATTCTAAAGATACAAGTAACCACACATAAAATTGGAACCAGTGATGTGCTGATAAATGTTTACAAATCAGATCTCCAAAAGAGAAAAAAGATAGGAAAAAAAAGTTTGGGTGTAGCACTTACTAATTTCCATGGTGGAAATGAGAATAGTGATGGGAAGGAAAAAAGAATAAAAAGCAAGAGGGGTTTTACAAAAATGAAATGTGCCCTGAACTGAGCAATGTAATCAAAGCAACTTCCTGCACCTAGGGAACAAAAAGAAGAAAAAGGCTATGTCTGAAGTCATTTACTCAGCCTGCATTAAGTGATAAATTACATCACTTTAAGGGGTCTGACATTAAGACCTCAAATCAGAGATAGGAATCCAGCTGGGTAATTCTTACTGTTAGAAGAATTGGGGTCAGTTCAACTTACAGGATACATTAAAGTTTTCTCATTAAACAATTTTTTTTTAAAATAAGAAACAACTTTAGTCTCTGTAAGTGTGACTTAACATATCACTCACCCCAGATTCAATCAGATAGAATCGAGGTTGGTTCATGGGCCCTGGAAATTGGGCCTAAGCAGCTTCTTTAAGGTAGGCAAGCCAGCTGTCATGGCCTCTGAATTTACTACTAGGGAAATAGACACAAAACAGTTTACTTTCAATTATAAATTTTAAGACATTAGAACTAAAAACTGGGAAAAGTATTCCAATTTTAAACATTCTACTTTAAAGTGCCTTTGCTCAAATTCTAAATCATTAGATTTCATACTGAAAGTGAGAATGAATGTTACAGATTTGAGAACCAGTTCTGTTGATGCTTGAAATTTATATGATTAAATAGCCCACACATGCAAATTTTCATATACAAAATTTATAGTAATCCACATCAAATAAAGAATCACAGAATTTTCTTGAACTATTCTTATTCCTAGAAGTTCTCCTCACATACAAATGTTGCAATCTGGAAATGATTCTGGAAAAGTTTCTTGAGTTAAAAGAGCTAGAAGTCTGTTTAAAAAAAAAAAAACAGATAAACAACTTCTTATGTAACTGTTCTAGAATCAGTTGTTCTGTGTTTGTATTCCAAGAAGCATCCTGTGATTTGAACATTTCTTCTCCCAAAGCAGAGTATTATTTCCTTGCCCATATGTGCTTAGAGATGCTAGTGAATTAGTAGATCTGTGGCTCTACCAATATCATTACCAGCAAATTCTTGTTAGATCTGTGAATTTGTGGGCCCACCTAAGACCTACTGAATCAGAAACCAGGGGGTGGGACCCAGCAGTGACTTAAGCCCTTCAGGTGATTTATATGCATGATAAAGTTTGAGAATCACTGCACTAGGTGATACTTTTCCTTTGTAAGACCAATGCCCTAGAGCAACCAGTTTCTCATTCCCCTCTCAAAAGGCAATACTGAGAGCAAAACTGAATTTGTGAGGGAAGAAGAGTTCTGTTTCAGTGAGGAGTCAGGTTATATACCTTCACCTAATCCCTTACCACTTGCTCTTTCTCTCTTCCAACCAAACAAGTCATTCTTAGCACCCCAGACTTGAAGGATGATGAACTACTGTGATGTCATTTCTCCCGAAGGGTTTACAGGATTCAGCAAATAATTGTACTCACAGTTATGATTTATTGCAGTGAAAGGATGCAAAGCACAATCAGCAAAGAGAAAAGGCATCTGGAGCCAAGTATGGAGGAAACCAGGTACAAACTTCCAAAGTCCTCTCCCAGGGGAGCCACCCAGGATGCACTCAATTCTGGTAGCAACTAGTTGCAACAATACAAGTGAAGTGTTGTCAACCAGGGAAGCTCATTAGAGACCCATTGCTCAGGGTTTTTACTGGGGGCTGATCATGTAGGCACCCTCTGTCTAGCATCTACCAAAATTCCAGACTCCCAGAAAGAAATCAGGTGCTCATAATAAACCATTGTTTGTATAAGCAGTTAGGCATGATGGGCCACTCTTATCAGTTTGGGGAATGGTGGGAACACTCCCCCAGTTCAAGTTTCAGATGCCAGCTAAGGGCCGACTGTGTAAGCATGCAATTCAAAGGGTAACAGTCAGGCCTGTTATGTCAGCTATTTCCTACACCTCCTTTCTGTTTCCTTTATCTGTAAAATGGTAAAGAGGACCTATTTTATATGTTTGTTATAAAGATTAAATGAGATAATCTATGTAAAACATGTAGAACTCTGACTGACTCAGAATGATCCCTTAATAAATGTTAGCTAAAGTTGATATAATTTGTGTTGAAGAAGACACCCAGACACCAGAACCAGATGTTAGCAGTTGAGAGTGGATCATGGTTAATCCTTTTCTCTTCCCGGTGTTCACTACATTGTCCAGCACACAGAAGGTGCTCTTTAAGTATTTGATGAGGATGGTAGTGATTTCTACCCTCTGTCATCTGAAAGAAATGCACAACCTAAAAGTTGATAGTTATGTTTTATTCAGCAGACAAAACTGAGGACTTAAGCCTGGGACACAGCATCTCAGATAGCTCTGAGAGACTGCTCTGAAGAGACAAGGGAGGGAAGCCAGGATATATAGGAGTTTTTGCAACAAAGACCAGGTAGTCAGAACATCAAAAGATTACTGTTAAAGAAAACCAGACATCTCAAGTTAAGGGATTTAGTGCTTTTCTATGTATGGGAAGATGCAAGAGTCTGGGCTCACTAAAATCATTCCTTTGATATGCACCTCGGCTCTCTGGGGCCAGTAACCTATGCTTTCTCATCCTGAGTCTCCTCAGGGTGCATCATTGGGGGTGACTGCAGAGGCTGCTGGCTTGATGGCAGGCATCCTGTTTCCATCCTGAGTTTCCTCAGGGCTCACGGTCAGGGTGGCTGTAATGTGATGGCTTGATGGCTGCAACATCCTTTGCTTACTGATGTGGCAGACAACATTTTTTTCATTGACACCTCCAAACTAATCCCTGTTTTACCTTTCAAGTCCCACCATGTGGACTTTCTTATAATACTTAGTCTTGAGTTAGTCTCTGGAATGCTCCACTATGTAGAAGACTTACTATGCATGGTCACCAACAATGGACTTCTCTCCAAAGTTATACACAAGAATATATATATATATATATATATATATATATATATATATATATATATATTTGTCTTGAATCTTCTACCTCTCGCTATATTTGACACCTAAAGCCTTTCTGAGATCAGATTCCAGGACAGGATATTGCCTTTCTCTCACCTGAAAATTTCTAAATTCTAAAACTGAGATGATCATCATCATTTCTAAAAGATCCCCTTTTGTTTCTGTTATTCATACCATCATTTACAAGTGTTCAGATTTGCAATTTTGGGGTTGTTTTGAATTCTTGTCTGCGTAAAGTCACCAAGTCTGGCTTACTGCTTACTGTATAGAGCTCTCCTAATTTTCGGTTGTTACTGACTGTCATATTGTAAAACTTCTTCAGGGCAAAACCCTTCAACTGGTAGTTCTGTTGTATAGCATTCTTACATTTTAGCACATCTTGCATACACCATCTTGAATGGGGTGTGTGATCATCACAAAATCCCTTAGTCATTACAGGCATACCTTGTTTTACTGCACTTTGCTTTATTGCACTTCACAGATAATTGCATTTTTACAAATTGAAGGTTTGTGGCAACCCTGTGTCGAGCAAGCCTATTGGTACCATTTTTTGAGCAGCATTTTCTCGCTTTGTGTCTCTGTGTCACATTTTGGTAATTTGAGCAAAAATTCAAACTTTTTCCTCATTATGATATTCGTTATGGTGATCTGTGATCATTGATCTTTGCTGTTACTATTGTAATTGTTTTGGGGCTCCATGAACCGTGCCCATGTGAGAGGGCGGACTTCATCGATTGTCAAAATGACAACAAAGGATTTAGAATATTACATAAACTTAGTTGATAAAGCAAAGGCTGCATTTGAGAGGATTGACCCCAACTTTGAAAGAAGTTCTACTGTGGGTAAAATGCTATCAAACAGCGTTGCATGCTACAGAGAAATCGTTCCTAAAAGGAAGAGCCAATCAGTGAGGCAAACGTCATTATTGTCTTATTTTAAGAAATCGCCACAGACCCCAGTCTTCAGCAACTACCACCATGATCAGTCAGCAGCATGAACACTGAGGCAAGACCCTCCACCAGCCAAAAGACTGTGACTTGTGGAAGGCTCAGATGATGCTTAGCATTGTTTAATAATAAAGTATTTTTAAATTAAGGTCTGTACATTGTTTTTTAGACATAATGCTATGGCACACTTAATAGATTACAGTATAGTGTAAACATAACTTTTATATGCACTTATAGCCCAAAATTGTGTGACTCATTTTCTTGCCATATTTGCCTTACTGCGGTGGTCTGGAACCAAACCTGCAATCTCTCTGAGGTCTGACTGCACTAAAAATATCTACTGAGGGTCAAAACTGTATATTAAGTAAATTTTAACTCTTTGTCCTATACTTAATATCCACATTATTTTTTTCTAAAAATTCCCTACATTCAGCCAAGAAAAGCCCCTTATGCCATCTGCGAACAAGATATTCTCTCAACCAGTTTAGTCCAATAGTTTCTTCTGGGCCCAACTTCCAGTCCCTTTAAGTCTTCTCCAACATCAAGTTTTCAAAGAAAGCTAGTGACTTCGTAGCGTATTTTCCTTAGGAGAGCAGGCTAGCAATTTCAGAGGAAGGACATATAAAGTAAAAGCCAAATCACAAGTTAGGATTTTAGATGCTAGTTATAAGTCATGGATCAGGGAGGAGTAGCCTCTGAAGTGCTTTGTTTAACCAGTTACCAGGGCTCAAGGCAGAGGCTGGCTGGGAGAGCTCAGTGTGGATGATGAGTGGCCGCATCTGACTGGGGGTGTGGCTTCAAAGACCAGCCTATGGCCTGATGAAGGGGCTACAAAAAGCATGCTGTTCTGCTTCTCCATTCAACCTTCTCTCAACAGCCAAGTAAAGCGTGCACTACACTAACACAGTGAGTAGGAAGAGGACTGACAGGGGTCCTTGAAAGACCAACTCACTCAATTTTAGACGCAAGGAACATGAAACACAGAGAGCTCAAGTGATGGCAGCCCTCCCACTGGCCACACTGACTATTTTGTGAGAATTTTAAGATAAGATAAGACCTATCTTATTCAGGATACTTTACTTCCCCTAGCCAGACATTTTCACCACAACTATAGAAATGTATGACAACAGTGCACAGCACAGCATGACCAGCGTGGAGTCTGCAACAGCCCTGATCTGCAGAGCTGGGGTGAGAACATGGGCTTTTTTAGATTCAGACCACTGCACGTGCACCATGATGTCTCCCCATTGTGCTATTGCTGCCCTGGGATGTTTTTAATTGCCCATTTCTGCAAAGTTTTGTAAAAAGCCCTCCAATTGAGTGTAAGTTACTAGTGAAAGGGAATCATTTCTTCCATTTTCCTTGGCTTCCCCGTAGTGGCATTATGCTGTCAGCCCTCAGTAAATGTGTCTTGTGTATATACTGCCTACAATGTTATTAGGCCTCAGAGGCTGTTCGTCAACCATTTGGCAACATTGCCCTCCAGGGCTGTTCCCTTCCTGCATGGTTCTTATTCTTATTAACGGTAGCAGCATTAATGAATGGGTATGTAGTTAACAGAGGAAATGCTCTCAAGCTTCAGCAGATGGTTTGCTTTTGCTTCTCATTTTTTGTCCCTTGTAAGCTGACCATCCTCAGAGTCCATCTCTGTCCAATCATTAGCTGAGTACTGCAGATTCTTTCCACCACGTGTCTGTAAGGCCAAATGACCCGAGGCAGGGGAACGCAATCAGACTCACAGGTTGCATCCACACACCCAGTTCTCAGAATTGACCTGGAGCTCCCACCCACCCAGTTCCAGGAACTGACCTGGGGACTTTCCACCCAGCCCAGCCTTCCCGCCTTTCAAGGGGCAGGACTACCGGTCCCAAGACTGATGCAACCGGCACCAGATATTGCCACGATACCCGAAGAGACCACCAAATAAGGACTACCCTGCGCCCTCGCGGATTTACCACACCCCTTTCCCTTCTTCCCCTATAAATTCTGCCCAAACCGTCGCCCGGGCGCGACTTCTCTGGCCCCTTTCTCTCGGAGCAGTGAACCTCGCCAGGGAGCGTTCCCAAATAAAGCTTGTTTAAGCTCTCCTCCGTCTTTGGTGCCGTTCCTTACAGTGTCTTTCTCATTGGCTCCTTTAATCCCGTTTTCACTACCATCACATTTGAAGCCCATTCTTTTTTTCCCCTTAGAAAAGTTCATTCACTGTTGCACTAGTAAATCAAAGTAGATTAGAGAGGGAATCGGAAGACCCAGTCTAAACTTGATTGTGACACTGCTCATGATGTGACTTTCAGCAAGTCATTTACTTACAGTTTCTTTACTATTCAAATGACCTGACTTAAATAATTCTAGGGTCACCCCCAGACCTTTCCGCCTACTGATCTCTGCCTGAAACACATTACTCCATCTTTCTGTCTCTCTCTCTCCCTCTGTCTCTCTCTCTCTTTTCTTTCTTTTTTAGTTTGTACACTCCCCTGTTTTCTCATTCCTGTATTTTATCTTGTTTATTTTTATATTTTATTTGAAGTATAGTTGATTTACAATGTTGTGTTAATTTCTGCTGTACAGCAGAGTAATTCAGTTATACATATGTATTCTTTTCCATTATGGCTTATCACAGGGTATTAAATATTGTCCCCTGTGCTATACAGTAAGAACCTGTTGTTTATCCATTCTGTATACACTAGTTTGCATCTGCTTACCTCAAACTCCCAATCCGTCCCTCCCCCACTCCACCTACCCTTGGCAACCACAAGTCTGTTCTTTACGTCTATCTGTTTCTGTTTCATAGATATGTTCATTTGTGTCATATTTTAGATTCCACATGTAAGTGATATCATATGGTATTTGTCTTTCTTTTTCTGACTCACCTCACTTAGTATGACTCTTGACTACTTACCCCCAATCACAACTTAACCTAGTTTCCTGCTCTAGACAACCTACCGCAACCTCTCAGATTGTGAGTGGGTGTCATGTTACACCTCATACTTACCTCAATTATACTGCTCCATTTATTCATCCAGCAACAATTGGGTCTTTACCATGTGTGAAGCACTCGCTGGCTTCTTGAGATAATTCCTATGAACAAGAAGACTGGATTCCATGCCTGTTCCTCACATTGTGAATGTTGCTTTGTATATTTGTGTTTTTGTTTTCTGAAGTGAACAGTAATTACTTTGAAGGCAAGACTATGCCGTATTTACTGTATGTGTAGCACCTCACCAAATCTTAATAAATGTTTTCTAAATGAGTAATCAAAGCTCCTTCCAATTCATGATTTGAGACAGTTTTGAATCCAAGAGCTCTGGATTTTGCCTTTCATTATGGACAGATGTCTTTGGCACCAGTGGTTTAAATAAACCGATAAATAAAGAAAAAATTGTTTGAACAAACATAGAAACAAACAAAACAAAACAAACAAATAATGAAAAATGAAGAATTCACATTAATCTACATGCAATAAAAAAAATTCAAGAGGCTGTGTTCAATAGTAGCATCTACGCCCTAAGAACCAAAAACCAGTTGGTTTTGCTCTTTGTACACATCAATCACCAAGCCCAGCACTGCATTTACATGGGCAATTTCAACATGGTTTTGCAACATATATGCTAATAAAAATTGTGTTGAACTAAAACATTTACAAAATTTAAAGAGAAATTCCCAATTGCACAAATGTCTTCATTTTCTTTTATTTGCGTTTTAAAACTGTTTAAAGACCTCTAGCACTAACATTTACATCATGACACAGACAGAGTTAGTTTATTCACTTTGAGATGCCTCAGGTCCAGGGTAAATAATAAAATTGAACTTTACTACTCAAATATTTCTTTTCAACTCAGCATTTTATTTTATATTTAAATAATTGCACTGATGATCATTTGCAGCCATGAAGCATTTGCTGTGTGTTTCCCTTAAAGGCCACTGGATGGCAGTGCTATATCATAATATCAGCATCATTTTGTTCGGTTGGGTTGGTTATTCTTTCTGTTTTTATCTTTCCTAAGTGTAGAACAAGCAGTTTTTTGAAGAGCAAAAAGTTAAAGGGACTTTTTAGAATAAAGATCAACAGCCAAAATTTTTTAAAAAATATAACTGAGTATAATTAAATCCCATCTACTTGCAATTAAAAAATTACCATATATTTCCTTTCTCAGTTCTAGATTTCTTCATAGTGGTCAAGAATACAAGCTTTATAATTAAACAGATATGAGATTTTTTTTTTCTTTAGAAACAACCAAGAATTTTTATTTTAGGTAAGCTTCTAAGTCTCCTTAAACTTTTGTTTTCAAGTGTAAACATTTATTATAGCACCTATCCTTATCGTGCATTAAGTGAGAGGATGCTTGCCAAGGGTTTAGGCTATATTGTTCTCAATATATGCTAGCTATAATAATGGAATAAGATAATTTATTATTATTATTGGTAATAAATCAACTACACTTTAATATGAATATATAAATAATATTTTATTATTAGGTTCAGGATCTTGGCAGTTTGGAAAGAATTGAAATAAAAAGTCTTCACTTTGAACTTAAGGAGGAAGAGAGAAAGAAAAGTAAGAAAACCAAAGAGAAAAAAGGGACAATCCAATAGGTTTTTGCAATTCTCTTGAAAAATACAGAATACACACACACACACACAAATGCTCTTGCAGTGACATGCTGTGAAAAAAAAAACATATCATTTTTAGAGTACTCAAGACCAGAGTTGGGATACTGATTCTGCTGTTTCCCAGCTATAAGACTATGCATTCATTACTTTACCTCACTTAGTCTCAGTTTTGTTATTTGTAAATCAGAACTCATAATATAATACTTTTAGGGCTAATATGAGATAAAACAAGCTAATACAGGTAAAGTGCTTGACAGATAATACATATTCAAGTTTGTTATTTCTCTTCTTAGCAGAGTTTTATAAAAACCTACAAAGAAACTGCATATTAAAATTTGATCTTATTATTTTCCTGGGGCTTTAGCTCTGTCAGAAGTCTGTAAAACATACAGATCCAGAAATCCCTTATATGTTTCTTCATGTAAATGTTAATGTTACTGGTTTCTGTAATTTAAAACTTTTATTCAAACCCATAAATTATCTTTGATCTTCAACAGTTTTCTTTAAACTTCTATTCTCTGAGTAAGATGTTAATGAGTATTGGGATGATGAGGCAAGGCAGTATTAGGAATCAGAAAAGACATAGAGGATTAATTCACTAAATGGAAACGCAGTCACTGAATGATCTATGTTGAAAAAGATTATAAGACATGAACTCTTTCAAAGTGATGTCTGACAATTTGTTCCTGGTGGTTAAGAGAATTAAATTATGGACTAAAGAAAGTAGAAAAACAAATTGTGTCAAGACTAGTTGATCAATGTTGTCTAACAGGTGATATGAGTCATGGTAAAGAATACTAATAGTGGCAATATGAAAAATGTTCTGTGTGCCTACCCTTAATACATAAATAAAATTTCCATGGATTCGAGTCTGTGTGTTCACTGAGAGGAAAATAGTGTAGAATACTATTCCCATTTACAGAAGAAGATCTATGCCCAAGAAAAGATAAATCCTGGGATATTTATTTTCAACAACAGCATCTGCTACCTACTCATTGACCATATTTCTCTTCATTTTCAAAGAGAGCCATATATTTCAAAATGTTGGAAAAATTTATGCATCATATTGTCAAACCAATTCTCTTATCAACGAAGAGACTGAGGTCTTGAGAGAGGCCACCAGTTGTTCCTGGCTGCGCAGGTTCTTGGTAGCACAACTCGCCTAATTCCTAATCCAACGTTTCTCCCATTTTGGCATTCTGCCTCAAGCAAAATTAGATTCCCATTTCATTTATTTATTTACCTTTAACTAATCGAGATGCCTCCCTTTTTATAGCAGACCCTTTGTTTGCTGATGGTAAAAACAAGCAGAACATCAAGTGAAAGCCCACTTTATGAATCCCAATTCAAAGGACACCTTCACTGGACAGTGCTAGAGTTCTGGAGGGATTCCTGGTCCTTTTATTTATTATGTATTCAGGAGACAAGGGTGTCAACAACCTAAAATACCTTAAAAAGGCTATTTTAGCAGCTGCTGATCTTGAAAACCCAACTGAGGGAATAATGGAGTAACAGCCTGATCTAGGGGATAAATTGTGTGGAAAGTCAAACACATAACTGAACTGGTTGTCCTTTCAATCTCGCCTTTCGTTCTCAGGGATGGAAAGGTGTTTGGATGGCTCCATTCTGTTGCTCACTCCTGCTGGCCAAAGAGGCCAGGGCTTCTCATTAATTTAATGGGACTCTGCTAAGTCCGTACCATTCGCACCATGAAATGCACCATGGGCAGTGCTGTCATCCCGACTTATTACTGTCTGATCATTAAGGTGCTGCTCGACTTGGAACATCTCAAAGAATCCACTCTCTTTCAGTAGGCTTTGGATATTGGTATTTCAATATAGGAACAGCACATTTGAAATGTCAAATAATAAACAAAAACACATTAATGAGTTTTTTAAATCATTGCAGTCTTTTTTTAAAAAATTTTATTTATTTATTTTTATATAGCAGGTTCTTATTAGTTACGTATTTTATACATATTAGTGTATATATGTCAATCCCAATTTCCCAATTTCATCCCATCACCACCTGCCACTTTCCCCCTTTGGTGTCCATACATTTGTTCTCTACATCTGTGTCTCTATTTCATTCTTTTTAAAAAAAGGGATTTGTGGGAGGACATAATCCAAATGACATTAGAGTGTGGTTGAGAGACTGTGCTGTCTTCTTTTAAGGTTGTGGGCAACGTCCCTACTTTGCAGTTTACTGATTAAATGCTAATTTAAAAGAAACATAAAATATACCTATTCTCTTAGAAATTCCATTATAAATCAGACGAAAATATCCTGTGGAACTGGATGGTTAACCTTCTTATTTAAAGATGAGGAATGTGAGGCTTAGAGGAGTTGACTAATTGGGCACAGGTTACACGGCCAGTTAGAGTCAGGGGTGGAGGGAACTCAGATCCTGTAATTCCTCAGCTGGCACCAAACTTTTCACTAGACCAAGTGGCTCTTAGTTGGACCTATTTTGAGGTTGGTTCATCTGGGAGATTGAAGGAATAAGAAAAATTGCTTTCAGATTGTACAATTTTTTCGGGGATGGGGCGGGTAGGTGGAGAAAACCTAGTCTGACCCTGTTTTATAAAGAGGATGCCATTTAAAACTGCCATGGGTTGGATACAATGGAAAGGTCTGGAACAGTGGAAAGATCATGATGGGGCCCCCCTCTGATGGGGCTTCTAATAGGCAACCTCAGATTTGTTTGGCGGGGCTGATGGGGGTAAGTGAGGTGGGCCCGTGGTTACTGGGTTGCTTAATATTTAGTTTCCTCAAGTATAAATAGAAACAAAAACATAGGCCTCAGAATGGTTGTTTAAGGGCTAAATTGGGTAGAATACGTAAAGCATCTAGCAGAATGATCCACTCGTATTTGGTGTTTAATAAACATTAAAACTAATTTACCAGCCTTCTAAGGCAATTCACCATTTAAACTTAAATCTGAGATTAAAACCAGGCATGGGGTAAGCAAGAAGTGAGGGAGGTTCTGAGTCTGGTATGTACTACAGTTTGACAAATGAACCACAGAACTTAAAAAATATAAGGAGATGTCAGTGTTCTCATTTAGTTTGTCCAGAAAATAACATGCCTTTTAATAATTTAACAAATCATAAGGCCACCTAAGTCCGTGTTTCCTAAACATTCAACCTAACTTTGGTACATCTCAATCTTAGCAGTTACTAGAATGTAATAGGAACAACTAAGGAGGCATGGAAAACAGCCTTCTGAAAGCAGTGCATTGTGACTGACAAAAGTTATCTTATTACAGTATATCTTTTTTCCTTTTGTGCTGTAGTTTGGAGGTGAGACAATTCTCATTTATCCTGTGATTGCATTTTCTGCATATTATTGATCTGAGGCAAATGGCATTCAATGGAGAGAGTGATTTCCTAGGCTTTTGTCCTTTCATGTACCAGTAAAATACATCAAATGAGCAATTTTCAGATCTCTCTGATTGTTATTCTTCCCACAGTTTTGCCATGTGGATGGACACAGAGAGCAAGGGCTCCACTGGTCCTAAGAGAATTGATAGCAATATATTCTCAATTAAATGTAGGCCAGCTTGCCTACCCAGTAGTCATGAAGTTCTTGAGAAATATCACCGAATAAGACATAGGCGTCCTCAGGGGGCTCACAACTTAGTATTTGTTTATTAAGCTGCTACAGCAATTTACAGAGCTGACGTTTTAGGCAAGAAAATGAAAGAGAATCTACAAACCTGTGTTGGTAAAGAAGCAGATTTCCTGCTTTTAAAGAGCAATTCCATATACAAATGCTTGCTGCAATGTAGCCAACAGAAGCCTATTGGAATAGTGAATATTTCAAGCCGAAGGAGTTTGAGAAAACAAGAGAAGCAGGAAGGTCATCTGACCTCCCCTAACCCATCATACTCCTGTATGACTGTCTACTCTTGGTAAAACCTAGCATGAAATACTCAGGTCTGTTTCTTTGAGTCTTCTTCTTGTCATGAAGGATCCCATGTGATGTCAAACTTAGATTACATACATTTGTATCTTTTTCTCCTGTTAATCTGTCTTGGTCAGTTTAATTTTCAGACCCAGCCAGAGACCCTGAGAGGGTGGAGGGACACTTTCTCCTCCCCAACAGTTTCTCCATTTTTCTTTTACAATTTCTTCCTCCCTCCCTCCCTCCCTCCCTCCCTCCCTCCCTCCCTCCCTTCCTCCCTCCCTTCCTCCCTTCCTTCCTTCCTTCTGTTACTGAACCAAACTTGGGTCATGTCAGCTCACCAGCACGCAGTAAAGCCAATCTGCAGACACCGGGTTGTGATGAAGGAAAGTGCAGCTGTGGCGCCTATAAGGAGTCAGAACAGCTAGTGCTCCAAAAACCCAAACTCCCTGATGGGTTTCAGGAAAACCTTTTTAAGGGCAAGGTGAGGGAGTGGGGTCCCAGGGTGTGAGATCAGCTCACACAGTTCTCTGATTGGTTGATGGTGAGGTAACAGGGCAGTGTCACAGGGGTTAACATGATCAATCCGTAGGCTCCAGTAGGTCTGAGGGCTACTTGCTCTCGGTTTTCAAGTTGTTAATTTCTTCCATTTAGTGGGGGTTTTAGCATCTCTAAAACAACTCAGAAAATGTGCATCAGATACTATTATCTAGGTACTTCAGAGAGGAGCTAAAGCAGAGGATATGGGGGAGGGGTCTGTCCTGGAAAGTCCCCATAGGTTCCTTCTCGGTTATGCTTCCTTCCTTCCTTCACTGTTCAACAACCCTTAATGATTATTATCCAGGGCCTGAAAAGTCACAAATGGATTATACCTGCTTTTGTGTAAGGTGAGAGACGAGATATATGTTAGATGTTTCAAGGGAGCAGCCACTAAGGGCAATAGGGATGTAAAGAAAGAGCGGATGAAAACTTGAGTACTTTACAAATTGGGAACAAAAGTGGACTATTTAACCTTAAAACTTTTACTTCTAGAGTCTTGACATAGCTTCACTTTTGAACCTCTATTAGTGGTAATTGTGAACAGATTAAGTATATTCAACTTCCTACTCATGTGTGAAGTGATGTGCTAGGAACATCAAGAAGAAAGCATTTTGAAGAAGAAGACATGTTTGGGGTGGGCCTTTGTGGGGAGAAAAATCCTTCTTCCACCTTCCTAGGTTCAAGGCTGGGGCCCAAAAGAGCAAACTGATTAAACACAGACTAACAAGAAAAAATAGTTTTAAATACCTCTAGGTGCATGAGAATTCATAAAGACAAATTTGGCTCTAGGAGGCTGTCAGATGCTTGAGGCTTATATACCAACTTAGGTTAAACAAAGGAAGAAGGGTTTGGGGCTGCTGGTGAGGGAGGCAAGTTATGAGGAGGGGAGTGAGGGAGATGTCTGGTAAATAAGGGGCCTATTTTTATGCAGATAAGAGTCTCTGGGGTGGTGAGTTTTCTCCTGGAAGTAGCTCTCTTTCTGGTTTGGAGACATCTCTACAAACAGAAATTTCCTTTATAAATGTAAATTTCCTTTACAAAAGGGGAAGTTCATACTTTATTTTTTCTGGAAGTTAGGGGGAGGCAAAGAGCTTTCTCTGTGTCTGCTGGTTCTCAACTGTCTTGAGTTCCAAATAATCCATATGCCAAAGAGACATATTTTGAGATAGAATATAATGGTATTCTTCACCTTGAATAAACTATAGGATTCAGTTAGGTGGAGAAGACTATCAAGGAATTCTCAAGCAGAGATAATATCATAAGCAAAAAAAGAAATGTATGAAAGCATACAGGTCATTTGAAAGAAGAACTCTATTTAACAGTGTAGGACATATTAAACAGATGAAATAAGAGTGAGACCACGTTTCTCTTCAAAAGGATAAGGATGGGATGCGGGCCACACAAGTTACAAGGATGATAATGTGTTTGCATGAAGGAGATTTAATACTCCTTGGTGTTTAAAAAGAAATTACAGTTGAAAGATTTGCTATTACTTAAAAAGGTCAGAGGTATTGGGATGAAAAACAAATGGGTGGAAAATGTGGTATCATTGTAACATTTGCAGTAGTATCAAAACAACAGTTGACAAATGTCCCAGCTGCTTAAGTGGTTTCATCAGAAGCACTTCTTCAAAATGTCCTCTGTTTTCTGAGATGGATGGGGTTTGGTGTGGCAGGCAGGGAGTGGCAAACTCAAGTAAGGTTGGAAGGTTAGGCTGGGGTCACAGGCTTTGAAGGTGATTCTCAGGATTTCTAACTTTCTTCTGTAGGTGGATGAATGGGATGATCGATGAGTGTTCTAGAAAGGTCATTCAGGCTGAGGTTTGGATTGGACTGAGAAGGAGCCTACTAGCAAGGAGGTCCATGGGTAAGTTATAGAAGCCCCTGCAAAGAGCAATGAAGGCCGGAGTAGCAATCCCAGCAGGGTTAGAGCAGAGCAAGTAGTGGATCCTGAACATATTGCAGAATTAGGGCTGCCAAGTTGGGACATGGGTGTTGAGGCAGTGGAGAGAGTCAAAAGAATTTTCTGGCTCTTGGTACCAATAGCAATAAAAATGGGGGTCATGTTCTAATAGTTTCTTTTCATAAGCAATAACTTCTAAAATGCTTTTCAGAATTGTTTCTAATTTAGTGAATGAAAATAGGAAAGAACAAGGAAGGCGAATTAAAACTCATTGAGGCTACAGGGTCACAAAGCAGAAGGGAAGGAAGTGATGGGAAATAAAAACATCAAAATTTGATTGAAGTAATAGATTATGTAAACATTTTGAGTTTGATCTCATTATATCAGAGATTTGACAATGAAAGGGAATTTTACTAAGTGGAATACAGTAAGATCCTTTAAAACAATGATGTGGGACAAACATTTAGAAGTATTAGGGCATTAGAAGGTTAGTATAAGCAACCAAAGGGTGAAAGATTTGAGGCTTACCTCTGCTTTTTCCACAGAACTATCTCTCAAAATTGCCATTAGTTCCTATTATTTTTACACTTAAGTTTCTATTTTGAAGTTATTTTTAATATTAATGACATATCATTAATAAAGTGGTTATTTTTCTTCAGTTACATGCTTCAGTAGAAATTGTTGATTGTATATTTGTTTGGGAGCTGAATGTTTTCAAATAAAACGATTTCTCCAAATTTTACTGGGAAATAATTTAAGAAGTTCCAATATAAAAATTCACCGTATGGTAGCATTTACAGAACCTATCAGATCCACACGTTGTGAACAGTGTGTTTACTCTACCAGTTGGGTGTCGCCTGGGCCTGCAGTAGTATATGCCAGCATCTAGGTGTGGGAGGGGCAGGAATAATAGCGCTGTAGGATAGGTGAATTTTATCTCTACACTCTTACACTCTTGGGGTTTTTTTGGCTGGTCCCGAGAGTTAAATTGACATAAGATAGATCAACAGGAGAAATGTGTACAAATTTATTTAATGCAAGTTTTACATGACATGGCAGCCTTCATAAGGAATGAAAACACGAAGAAATGGGTGTTTGCTGCTTGCTTTTGTATTAGGTTGCTTTTGTAATAGGTTCAACAAAGAGAGGCAATTGTGGAAAAGTGACTGAATTATGTGGGGAAGCTAAAGGAAGAGAAGTATTTTAACAAAGTCTATTTGTATAGAACTCTCCAGGTCTCAACTTCTTATCCTTGATGATAAGAGCATTACTTTCTTTCTGGTACCAGGAGGACATCTTTCACATGGGGATTTCATCTCCTGCTTTTTTTCTTAAAAGTCAGATAATTATTCTTGTATTTGCTGTTTTTTCAAGTGTCTTTAACTCAAAATAATCAACGTGACAGAGCAGCATATTTGGAGGGTCATGTTCTGAACTGCTTCAGTGCCTTGCCCCTGCCCCAGTTTGGTGAATATGCTCTGCTGTCCACCATCAGTCTAGGAGATAAGGGAATTCACAGGGTAATAGAGGATTTTTCATGGGTTCAGCAGACTGCAACGTGGAAGAGAATCATTTGGTGTGTGCATGTGTGTCTGAACAACAGTGGCTTTCTCCATCCAAAAGCACAGTCTCCAGAAAAACCTGTAGATCCCTGGAATGCAATGCCGTCTTGAGGATGCTTGTAGCTCAGGACTGGTATGAATGTATTCACTTTGAACGGTGAAAGTTGAGAAATGTTTGAGCCACTACTAGTAAGTGCTGTCACATTCTTCTCTTCATTGGATCACTGAGATCATCCAAAAATATTCATTAAGTTCCAATGTGTAAAATACCATGCTAGACATACATTGGATTAAAAAAAAAGGAATCAAGACCCAGTTCCTGCCTGAAGAAAGCATTTAAACTAATGTGGGAGAGAAGGACAAGGGAAGAGCTTAGATACGGAGCCTTATAGGAGAAAGATCAAATCCCAAGTGGGAATCAGGAAAGGCGTCAGGATGTTATTGGCCTTTTTCTCTTTACCTCTTAATATTTATTTTTATTGAGGTGTATTTTACATAAAGATAAATAAGAAGAGCTTAAGTGTTACAGTTCAATGTATTTTGACACATGCATGAATCACATTATGTAACCCACACACTTATAGAATGCTGCCGTCACCTAGGAAGTTCTTGGGCTCCTTCCCAGGCCACCTTCGTACCTCCTACCAGAAGAAACTGCTCTTTCAATTTCTTTCACTGTAGATGAGTTTTGTCTGGTCTTGAACTTCACCTGAATGGAATAATACAGCCAATACTCTCTTGTGTCTGTCTTCTTTTGCTCAGCAGAATGTTCTTGAGGTTCATCCACATTGTTGTGTATATCAGTAGTTCATTCCTTTTTATTCCTGAATAGTATTCCATTTTATTAATGTATCACACTTTATTTATCTATTATCTTGTTGATGGACGTTTAACGGTTTCTGATTTTTAACATGAGTGAATCTAGGTGCTGTAAGCATTCTTGTACAAATCCTTTTGTACAATATGCTTTAAAAATTTTTTTTATTGTGGTAAAAGTCACATAATATAAAACATACTATTTTAACCGTATTTAACTGTACAGTTTGGTGGCATTAAATACATTCACATTGTTGTGCAACTCTCACCATCATCCATCCCCTGAATTTTTCACCTTCCTAAACTGAAACTGTCCCCTTTAAACACTAACTCCCCATTCCCCCTCCTCAGCTCCCCGCCCCCTGGCCCCTGACATCTACCAATGTACTTTCTGACTCTATGAATTTGACTATTCTAGCTACCTTGTATAAGTGGAATCAAACAGTATGCTTTCAATTCTTTTGGGTAATACCCGGTGGAACTGTTGGGTCATAGGTCAGATGTGTTAACTTTATCAGAAATTGCCTAATATTTTCCTAAAGTACCATTTTATCCTGCCATCAGCAGTATATAAGGATTCTGGAGGCCCTATATCCTCACCAGTTTTTGGTGTTGCCAGTTTTATTAATTTTAAATATACTAGTTTGTATATTGTATTATTTTACTGTGTTTTAAGTTACATTTTTTTCATGTACTTATCAACTACTGGTGTATCTTCCTTTTCACTGGCTTTTGAGTTTTTGAATGGGATGTTGACAGCTGGTGCTTAGGGGTGGAGGGAAGGTTCCATATACAGGGATCAACACTAGTCAGAAAACAGAGCTTTTGTCCAGGTGGGTAAGTTGGCTAGTGCTACTGATGAAAATGGTCATCAGAAGGCACTCATCAATGTTTTTCAGGAGGTTTAGTGTTACAGATTAATTTTTTGTGTATGCTTTGCCTTCTCTATTTCTTTGTTTTCGGTTATTAAGAAAATGATATATTTTTATATTGAACAGTTAGGAAATATGGAGAATTCACAGAAGAAAATAAAAATCAATGGAAATTCTACTATATAGAGATAACTAATCTTAATATTTCAGTTAGTGTATATCCTTCTGGTCTTCTCTCCACTCTTACTCACATGCCAGACAGAATACAAAAATAAAACCTCACAGTACTTATTATTGGGTAAAATGTTTCATTTTTGATTAACATTATATAATGATCATTTTGCTGTAGATTTAAATACTCTTCTACAGTAACATTAAATGGCTGAACATATTAATTGCATAAATGTATCATAAGTTATAGAACAAATTTTAAAATCTTAGGCACTTTACTTGCTTCCTGTTTTTCATGTGCGAATAGTATTTCAACAAACATTTCTTGTACCTAAATCTTCAAATATTTATCGAAGAATCCTTCTTTTCTCTACTGGAATTGAAAGGTAACTTTTAACATGTATTAAATTTCTATAAATATTTGAGTCTTTTTCTGGGTTTTATGTTGTTTGATCTGCCTGCTCTTCCTGTACTCATTCTACACTATTTAAATTAGTTTTCTATTATCTAATAGAGCAAAGCACACTTCATTTTCAAAACACTCTTGGCTATATAGAGACGAATTATCTGGCCCTAATGTAAACAGTGCCAAAGTTGAGAAAACTTATCTGTAAAATACCCACAGTCTCCTTTGGTGTGTTTCAAATTTAGGTTTTGCCTCTTTTTCTTTCTTTTTCCCCTCCATTTAACTTGTCCAGAACTTTGCTTATCTTGTTGGTCTTTTCAAAGATCTAATGCTTGGATTTATTTATCAATTTTGCATTTTAATATTTTATAATTAATTAAAATAAGGTTCTTCATCTCTATTAATTCTTCTTTCTGCTTCTACTTCCTAGTTTCATTTTGTTCTTTTTTATACTCAAGTGATATTTTTTGTTATGCATAAAATGCTCTGTATTTTCCTATGAGTATACTTTTGACCTGATCCCATAAGATTTTTAAAATATTTTATTGAAGGATAATTATAATACCTGGAGAAATGTGCACATACCATGGGTATAAAGCTCAACGAATTTTTACAAACTGAATATGCTCATATAACCAGCCCTAACTGAGTAAACCTGTGTGACCTGTGCCCAGATCAAGAAATAGAATATTCCAGCTTCTCAGAACCCTCCCTTCTAGTCACAACCCTCTCAGGAGGAGCTGGAATCTTAACTCTTAACAGCATAGATTAAGTTTCCTTTCTTGTACTTTATATAAATGGAATATGCAGTTTGTAGTCTTTTAGGTGACATCTTTGGCTCAACATTATTTATGAGCTTCAGCTGTATTGCTATGTGTAGTTATAATTTATTCATTCTTATTGCTATACAGTATTTCATTCTGTGACTACCTCATAATTAGTTTATCCATTCGGGACATTTGGGTCATTTCTAATTATAGGGTATCATAAATAGTGCTGCTATGAACATTCTAGTAGACATGTTTTGGTGAGCATACATGCATGTCTGTTAGGAATATACCTGGAATATATATATTCAGCATTACTAGATACTGCCAGTTATCCAAACGTGTTTTACCAGTTTTACTCTGACCGCAATGGGTGGGATATTTGGTTACTCCATATCTTTGCCTAAATTTGGCATTGATTGTTCTTTTTAATTTTAGCCATTCTGGTAAGGGTGCAGTGGTTTCACATTATAGATTTAATTTGCATTTTTCTGTTGACTAACAAAGTTAGTATTTTTTCATAGATTCTTGGCCATTTAGATACCTTCTTTTGTGAAGTGACTGTCCATTTTTTTGTTTGTATTCTCTTACTGATTTTTAAAAGTTTTTTCTGTATATGAAGTTTTTGTTACATAACAAAAACCTCCCTGTCTGTAGGTTTTGCACAGGCTCCAGACACGCAGGCTCAGCGGCCATGGCTCACGGGCCTAGCCACTCCGCAGCATGTGGGATCTTCCCGGACTGGGGCACGAACCCGTGTCCCCTGCATCGGCAGGCAGACTCTCAACCACTGCGCCACCAGGGAAACCCTCTCTGTAGGTTTTTATTCACTCTCTCAATGGTATCTTTTTGACGCACACAGTTCTTAATCTGAATATTGTCTAGTCACTTTTTTTCCTTTGAAGAGGTGTTTTTATTTCTTGTTTAAAAATCTTTGCTTATTCTAAAGCCACAAAGATGTTCTTCATTGTTGTATTCTAAAAGTTTTATTGTTTTACCATGATCACTTAGGTTTGATATATAGATATATACTTGGTTATATTCTAGAGAATTTAAAGGTGCACTTCAATTTCTTCTTTTAACTCAGGAGTTAATTAGGAGGGTGTTTTAAAGTTTCTTTGTAGTCTAATTTTTTTTTTGCATCTTTACTTTTTACTTGTAAAATTTTTGTGCACATCTATGTAGTTCACACAATTTCTACCTTCAATAATTTACTGAATTTTTGTGGCATATTATATTATTATTTTCTTGTAAATATCCCCAAGGCATTTGAAAAGAAAGAATATTCTCTACAGGTAAAGTTAAAAATTCTGTATATATCATCATTAGTTGTTATTATAGCAGTTAATATTGACTGAGTACTAAATAGGTGCTTATTATGTCTTGAGTATTTCATATGTATAAATTTATTTAATCATCACACAATTATATCCTTCACTTTGTAATGAGAAAACTGAGGCAGAGAGATGGCAAGTATATTGCCCCAAATCCAGCTAGCTAAGTGGGGGAAACACATTTGGTACCCAGGTTGTACAGCTCTTTAGGCAATGTCCTTAACCACTTTCCTTTGTACATAGTTCTATATTACTATATTATTATTTTCATATTTTCACCTACTAAATAAACATATTAACTATATCAATTGTTTTACATACTAAACTTTTATCTTGAATGACCAAAAACTGAGAAAATGTTAAATGTTTCTTACTGTGATTACTTTTTAATCAATTTTACATTCTTCCATTAGATTTTGCTGTATGTTTTTTTGGGTTTTTTTTGGTAGTGCCTTGGTATATAGCACATAAAAGCACACACCTTTCACAAATTCATTATGGATTTTACCTGTAAAAACAAATATAAAGTATTTGGCACATGGTAACCACTCTGAAATCACTGTTTCTGATTATTATCTTCTTCTGTCTTCTCTCTTCTCAGCTTTCTGATCTTGATTTTGTCTCCATGAGCTGTCACTTTCTTTTTGTAATTTTTCTGGAAGTCTACATAGGTATTCTGCTTTGTATTTTCTTCTCTCTTGTACATGTATCAGCTTGATTGGATATGGAATTCTTGGATCATAGAATGATTTTCTGAAACTCTGAAGACATTGCTCCATGAACCTCTGACATTTAGTATTGCAGAAAAGCTTGAAGCCAACTTGAAAGTTTACATTTTCCTTTTGTAAATTACTTATCTGCACCCCGCCCCTGGCATCCGCCCCCCCTGCACCATGTTGATGCATGTAAAATTTTTTCTCTAGTCCTGCAATTTAAGTGTTTCACCAGGATATATCAGGTTTAAATATGTTTTAATTAAATATGTCCTTTATATTTGGAATTACATGATTTTCTTTGGATGCATAACATTATATTGGTTTCAGGTGTACAACATAATGATTTGATATACAAATATATTGCAGAATGACCACCACAATAAGTCTACATAACATACTTTCTAATTTTTTTCTTGTGATGAGAACTTTTAAGATCCACTCTCTTGTACATGTATCAGCTTGTAAGAACTTTTAAGATCCACTCTCTTGGCAACTTTCAAATATACAGTAGAGTATTATTTACTGTAGTCACCATGCTGTACATTACATCCCCCAAATTTACTTATTTTATAAGTGGAAGTTTGTTTTGACCAACCTTCACCCATCATTTTTTCCCTTTTCTTTTTGCTGTTCCATCTGCTGGAAGAAATCCTTCCAGAACTTCTAGACTTCTTATAAAACTTATTTTAGATTTACTGGATTTGTCTTACAAAATTTTAAATTGCTTTGGCAACATTGTCTATTTTCTCTAGAAGTTCTGGAAGGATTTCTCTAGCTTATTTTTCTAATCTATTGATTCTAATTCTACAGAATCTCATCTTCTCTTTATGAATTCCATTGCATTAGAACATTTAATGGTCATATTTTTCATCTTAAAGCAACTTTTCCTGCTCTCAGATTATATCTTTTATATGACTTCATGCTTTTATACTTAATAGACAGAGTGTCCTCTTGAATCTTTTAGGAAATACATATTAGAGATTTTCTATAGTTTTTCCTGGCTTTTATTAATAAAGCCATTTTAAGGGAATTTTTTTTCTGCCTGTTCAGCTTAATTCCCTTTTTTTGAACTACTGAATTTTTATAATTTTCTCTTTGCTTATTCTGACAAGTAAGCATACATGGGAGGGATGGAGAATGAGACAGTGATTGGATAAATAATTGGTGATAGAAACTGTAAGCTTGTCCATATTTGGAGTTTTATGTGATTTTGTTTTTGAAAGGTTGTTTTGATTTTAACCAAAATGGAAGGGAGAACAAGGAAGAGAGGAGAGAGGGAAAAAGAAAAAGAGAGAGAGAAAAAGGAAGGAAAGAAGAAGAAAAAAATGAAGGTAGGATTAGCTCTACTGTGGTTTTACATTGTCAAATTATAGGGGCATTACCACTGAAGAGTAGGGTGTGAATTAAAGCCAAGGGCAGCCACACCAGGTAGTTTTGCCCCTATGCCAAAGATAGTCTATTCCCTCTTTGTTTGCTGGGATAACGTCCCTATTCTCTAACTGGTAAGGCCTTTTTCCTTAGAGGCCAGCTGTGGCACTGCCCCCATTCTACTTGGCTTGCTCTATATTTCAAGTGTAAACTGGGAGCAAATTATGCCGAGTCATCTCACTCTTGTTACCTCTAGATTTGCAACCTCCTCCCCAAGCCTCCTACCACTGTCATAATGTCCATTTTCACTTCAGGCCCTGCTGCTCTGTACTTAGGGTCAGTTTATGAATTGTGAGTTGGCCAGCAATTCTCCCAATAGGGTCCCAATACAGCAATATATTCTGCAGAAATTTCTTGACTTTTCCCCCAATAGTTAGGTTTCCTTCCCTGATTTTCAGAGCTGATTCAGATTTTCCACAATTTCTGAATTCCTTTGGACATTTCATTAGGAATTTGGGAGAATGAGATGTTAAATACAAGGATTCAGACCAAAAGACTGTCTTTTTAGTTTTTAGTTAAAGTAGCTTATTTTCAAGAATTATATCACAATTAACACTCTAGCAAATCCATGAGAGGTTGACATAGCTCCTAATTTTTGTGATTCTAAACTCTGGTCTACAGACTAGCTGCATTGGAAATACCTGGGGATTGCTTTATGAATGGAAATTCTCAAATTCCATTCTCAATTTGAATTCTCAAATTCAAATTCCACCTAGGAGATTCTAACAGAGTACATTTTAGTCTTTTTTTTTAATGAGAGCAAATGTAAATTAATTTTTCTTTTAGAATTTCATGACAGTTGTTAAGATAACTGGAGACCCCCTGGTGTGTGGCAACAAGAAATTATTGCTCTAACTGTAGGGTGACTGCAGCTACATCTGAATAGGGCACTATTTGAAAATGAGATAGTAATCCCCTACAAATTCCTTGCTGGAGCTTTTAGATCTGGAGAAGTAATTTCATCATGTATTGGTGATTATTTAGGAAAATCCTATTGTATGTTTTTAAGATGATAGTTGGAATTGATGGGAGAAAAACGAAGAGGAACAGCTGGGCTTTGCAAGTACTTTCATGAGCAGAGTGTTCCATGCCAGGAGGGAAGGCATTTTATAAGAATTTAAAAATAAAAAATGTTCTACTTCATGAATACATTTTTATTGGTGTTACTTAGAAATTTCAATACTGGCATTATTCTCTAGAGTAACAAGCATAGATACACCTATTACTAAAGATCTAGTTGACACTTTCTGGTTTTATTTGGAGAAAGGGGTGGCTATTTAGATTAATTCATAAGTCAGATCCACTGATATCAATTAGAAATGTTTATGCTTAGAAAGGCATATGAAAATACAAGAAAATAGAACTTATTATAAAACTTTTTTAACCTAGGAACTCTGCCGTCCGGCACTTAATCATTTGGTTCCCCTTCTCTTGCCAGCCAAAACTAACAGTCAGAGCACCTTAAGAAGAGGGATTAGATGTGACATCCTGATAAATCCCATTCAATTTGAGCTCTGTACCAAGAACAGAAGGACATTTATTGTCCATCTGTCTTTGTATGAAATGGGAGACTTTGGTGATAGCACTACAAGCAATGTAATACAGAGTTCTGAGTCTATCTTGTGGTGTATTTTTATTCAAACTGCAATCTCATGATACAGATATATACCACTCTGTGCTCTGAAATCACCCAAATAAAATTGCTAAGGCTTCTATATAATTCTGGGCTAACTAAACAATAACACCCATATCTCAATGGTCTGTGTGATTACACACACAAACTGCAGGTTTTCTATTCAGTTTACTACTCCCCTAGGAACTTTAAATCTCACTGTAGCCAGCCTCTAATTTCTTCTCCTTCTTATTCTGTTTATAAGTGCAACTTGGGATTCAAAGCAGAAAAGCATTTGTGGGGTTTAGGGGTTTAGAACTCCACCTATGAGTACAAAAGACATTAAATGCAAATCCTTTGTGTAGTTCATTGCATTAAGACAAGAACAGAAAACATTTATTAAATTTAATTATAGAAGGTGTGCATATAGAATAGGTAGGAAAAGAGCAATTTAGACATAAAACTAAAGTCAAGGATAACTGCACAAAAGGCATATAGAACAACAGCAAGAATACATGTGAGGATCTGCCCAATGTTTCAAAGCCATTGCGCTCTCCTAGGGCACACAGTATGCACACACACACACACACACTGTGACCTTTGGCCCTGTGTTAGTTTTCTGTTGCCACATAAAAAATTGCATAGATTGAGCAGCTTACCACAAAATTGATTTATTATCTCACAGTTCCAATGGGTCAGGAATCTGGCATGTTTTAGTTTGGTTCTTTGCTCAGTGCCTCACATGGGTGAAATCAAGGTCTTGCTGGCTGCATTGTCATCTGGAGACTCGACTGGGAAAATCCACTTCCAAGCTCCTTTAAGTTTTCGGTAGAATCCATTCTTGCAGCTGTATAACTGAGATCCCCATTCTCTTTCAAGCTGTTGGCCAGGGTCACTCTCAGCAACTAAAGGCTGCTTTCCATTGCCCAATGGCTCCTTCTATAGGCTTCCACAACACAGCAGCTTACTTCTTCAAGGCCAGCCTTAAGGCTTCACTTGATTAGGTCAGGCCCAACCATGATAATTTCCCTGTTAATTAACTCAAAGCCAACTGATTAGGGACTTTAATTATATCTGTAAAATCCATTCACCTTTGCCATACAATGGAACCTAATCACGAGATTGATATGTCGTCCTGATTACAGATTCTGACTGCACTCCAGGAGAAAATTATACAAGGCATGTAAACCAGAGTATAGGGATTTGGGGTAACGATCTTAGAAAGCTGCCAACCACAGGCACCCTAGTATTTATAGCCTTAGTCTGCCTTAATCCACATACCCTGACCCACTTTGCATTCTAACCACAACTTATTTTTGATTTTTACAAAGTCAAAACCCGTATTTTATTTATGCTTTCACTATACTCCTAATCCTTGGCCTTAAGCTCCTTTGTCACCACTTGAGATTCCTCAAGGCCTGGGCTGCTCTTGGCTGCTTTGGTTGGAGACTTTACTTGGCCGCTTGTACTTGGCCAATTTCCCCACTAGAATAATCTCAAGCCAGGGAATTCACCTGGAGTCAAGATGCTCTCTTATTGTTGAATACTTGCCTGATGAATATCTTAGATATGTGCAAGATCTGTGATCCCAGGCAAAAGGGAGAAGAAAGAGAAATGGAAATCCCTCCAGAATCAGATGTGCACGTATAAACTCCCACATAAATGCTTGATGGGTAGCCAGAGCCTGTTAGATTGTGAAGAAAATGAGAAAAGAAGAGCTCCCTTCTACCTAGTCAGCCTTGAAATTCCAGGATTGGTAGAGTCCCATGTTAGATGTTAAATGTCCTTTGAAGCTGCTGGATGAGATAGGGAGGGTGAGCCTTCCTGGTCAGGTGGCCCCAGGTGCCGGGTGTGACCAGGAAAATGCATTTTCCTAGAACACAAATTTTAACTCATAATACATTTCTCCCTAGAAACAAGGTTTCAGGTAATGTTTTGGTTACTAAGTCACCTTACAAACTCTTTAACAAAAACATCATAATGCAGAATAAACACATTTATATTTAAAATGTAAATGAATTTATATTTGGTATAAATGCAGAATAGTTCAAAATGTTGGCATGTCTGCCTTACATGTCTACCATCTCTCCTCTATGGAGACTTGACTTAGGTACTCAACCAAACTGAGCAGGGATATCCTGTTTTGGAGTGAGAAATGTTATCCTACTTTCTAAAATTATTTTTCAGGTAAGAGTTAACTGATGTGGAAATCAGTTTGGCTGTTCCTCATATGACTCAGCAATTCCACTCTTAGGCATATACCCAAAAGAATTGCAAACAGGTGCTCAAATAAAAACTTGTACATGAATGTTTATAGCGGCATTATTCACCATAGCCAAAAGATGGAAATGACTCAAATGGTTATGAACTGATGAACAGAAAAACAAAATGTGTCTTGTTTATACAATGGAATATTATTCCACCTTAGAAAGGAATGAATGAAACTCTGATATAAGCTACCACACGGATGAATCTTAAAAATATTGTATTTTCATAATTTCATAAGTGAAAGAAGCCAGATACAAAAGACTACAGGCTACATAATTCCATTTACATGAAATTTCCAGAATAGGCAAATCTATAGAGACAGAAATGGATTACTGAAATATAAAACAGAAAAATGTCATTTAG
This sequence comes from Phocoena phocoena, assembly GCF_963924675.1. NCBI lineage: Eukaryota > Metazoa > Chordata > Mammalia > Artiodactyla > Phocoenidae > Phocoena > Phocoena phocoena. Next base: position 118,419,786 of record NC_089222.1, on the reverse strand, counting down.
CGTTAAGGGAATTGGGGATAGGGAGCTGATAACTAAGTGGTATGGGATTTCTCTCTGTGGTGATAAAATGTTCTAAAATTGCTGGGGTGGTTGTTGCCTGTCTCTGTGAATATACTAAAAATGGGTGAATTGTATGGTATGTGAATTATATTCCAGTAAAGCTGTTAATAAATAGAACTAATTACTGCTAAAAGGAAATCATGTTGGGTAAATAGAGGTAAAGCATGAACATAAGACCCTTTTCTCAAAGCCCAAGTAAGACATGGAGCCTCATTTATGACAAAGTGACTTGCCCCTGGTGAAATCTTTTTCATTCACTGAAAAAATACATTTTTCTTTAGTTTTTGATCTAAAGAGCTTTAGTGAGTCTATGCTGTCTCTTAGTCAGATTTAGGGAGCTCTCTGGGAGGTGTACGTGTGAGCTTTGATCTTGGACTCCAGAGACGACAGTAACTCATCTTTGCTGTTTGAGGTTATTTACTTATCTCTCTTCCTGCAAAGGACCTTCATGTGGAGGGTTGGGAAGAGGGTGAAGGTGGATGTTTACAGTCAGTTTCTGAGGGATCCTTAAGCAGCTTGACAATAGCTATAAAGTCAAACTTCAGGTTTCTTGGCCATGAGAGAAAAAGAAATTGTGTTCTGGAGTTTTTTTTTTTTTTTTTTTTTTCATTTTTTTTTTTTTTTTTTTTAAACATCTTTATTGGGGTATAATTGCTTTACAATGGTGTGTTAGTTTCTGCTTTACAACAAAGTGAATCAGCTATACATATACATATGTTCCCATATGTCTTCCCTCTTGCGTCTCCCTCCCTCCCACTCTCCCCATCCCACCCTTCCAGGCTGTTCCAAAGCACCGTGGAGTTTTTTTGAGCTAAACTGGACCAAGAACTTTGAGGGAGAAAGGAAAGAATAGGAAATCAATAGCAATGGGCAGCTTTGAAGGGAGGCATGTCACAGGTGTTCTCATTATGAAGTAAGTGTTCTCCATGTTAAATAATTGCCACAGCTACTTAGCGGATGAGACGATGTCATTTGCATTTTAGGGATGAGAAGAGGAAGGCCTGGAGAGAGGGTCAGAGTTAGCAATGGTGGAGATGTAACTTGATTACAGGTCCTTTTGATTCTTCAAGTCTTCATCCTTCCTCCTCTTCTCTTTTCACTCTACATCAGTGATTCTCAATGGGAGGCAATTTGGAGCCATGTCTGGAGACATTTTTGGTTATGGCAACTGGATGGAGGAAAACTACTGGCATCTAGTTGCGTAGAGGCCATGGATGCAGCTAGATATTCTGTAAGGCAGAGCATAGCCTTCCACAACAAAGAATTCTCTGACCTCAAATCTCAACAGTGCCAAAAATGAGAAACTCTACTCTATACATAACCTAATATCTCATTAACTTCCATGTGTCCAGCGAAAACACACAGATGATTCCAATTCCCACATTTATGTTTTTAGTCCAGATGTCTATTAAGAGCTTTGGACTTACGGATGCAACTGCTCCCTAGAAATATCGTCTCATCTATCCCCAAACTCAAAATGTTTAGTCGTCACATATTTGGTCAATATTTAGATTTGCAACTGTGGCATTAATAACACAACTTTGGTTTACAGTTTATTTCTTTGAATCAGGATATAAATAAAATCTACACATTGTGACTGGTAGGTATGTTGCTGAACATACTTCCAGTCTACTGTCTTCTTCTATTTCTTTTTTAATGTAGGTTGATTTTGCTGATTGTAACCTGTGTTGTTCTAAACATCTTATACATTAGTAATTGTTCTGAAGGTTTGATTAGAGGTTTAATTAGATTCAAATTCAATCTTTTTTAGCAAAATTAATTCACAGGGCATGTTCTGTTCTTCTATCAAGAGGCACCTAAAGGTTTTTTGTTTTTCTTTGTGGTTTTAGCAGCTATTGCTGATCAATACCTACCTCCATTAACTCAAATGGTGAGGTACTAATTAAATAATTTCTTCCTCATTTATTAGCTGGTTTATTTCTATAAAGATAAACTTTTTCTCATTTAGTATTGGTTACCTCTTGGTACAGTTCATATAGGAAAGGCAAGAAAAATGCTTTACTCTTTCTCGTTATTTAACAGTTTTCAAAATAATTTACAGTTACTCTAAAGTGGCAACCAATTAGTTTATTACAATATCATTATAGACTTATAGACTGAAACTTATTTGATGTGTTTTATTCCTTTTAGTTGTTGTCATTATTGACACTCCAATTGTCCCCTCCTTGGTGAATGAGAACCTTTTGAACTTGGCTCCTTAGTCTCTCCAGATGTTGGGGGTTCATATATTGGACAGTGGTTTCTTTGTCTGTCTGATCCTGTTTGATTTTTGCAGATCGTCCATATTTATGTTTTGTAGATGGAAGTCCTTATTTTTCCTGAGGCTGTTACTTATTTGGTCTTTAAAACAATATCCTTTTGTCCTAGGGGGAAAAGAGGTATCAGAGAAAAGAGTCAAGAAATGCGAGTTTGCTCTCTTAATCTAATTTCTCTCTTTTTTTCCTTAAAATTTCAGTTGATTTAGGTATAATTGACAAACAACATTGCAAGATATTTAAAATGTGCATTGTGGAGATTTAATTAATATCTAAACATTGTGAAGGGATTTCCCTCATCTAGTTAATTAACACATCTATCACCTCACATATTCGTCTTTTTTTTTTTTTTGGTGAGAACCTTTCAATATTACTCTCTTAGCAGATTTTAATTATAGAATACAGTGTTATAAGCTATAGTCACCATGTCTTTTTTTTTTTTACATCTTTATTGAAGTATAATTGCTTTACAATGGTGTGTTGGTTTCTGCTTTATAACAAAGTGAATCAGTTATACATATACATATGTTCCCATATCTCTTCCCTCTTGCAACTCTCTCCCTCCCACCCTCCCTATCCCACCCCTCTAGGTGGTCACAAAGCACAGAGCTGATCTCCCTGTGCTATGCAGCTGCTTCCCACTAGCTATCTATTTTACGTTTGGTAGTGTATATATGTCCATGTCACTCTCTCACTTTGTCACAGCTTACCCTTCCCCCTCCCCATATCCTCAAGTCCATTCTCTAGTAGGTCTGTGTCTTTATTCCTGTCTTACCCCTAGGTTCTTCATGACATTTTTCTTTTCTTAGATTCCATATATATATGTTAGCATACGGTATTTGTCTTTCTCTTTCTGACTTACTTCACTCTGTATGACAGACTCTAGGTCCATCCACCTCATTACAAATAGCTCAATTTTGTTTCTTTTTATGGCCGAGTAATATTCCATTGATCTAATTTCTGAAAGACGTTTCTAAAATGTAAACAAAATTATGTCATTTCCATGACTGAAACTTGTAATGGTCCATATCTCCCATCAGAACCAACTCCAAACTCCTTAAAGGGCTACTTTATCTTCTGAATCCTGCTTACCTTGCTCTTGCTAAACTTCAGCCACATAGAATCTTGTAGTTCCTCAAACTTGCCACTGTTCCTCCAGCTTATTGTTTTTTGCTCATTATACTGTTTCTGCCTGATCACCTGGAGTACTGCCCACCTCTCACCTTTGTCTCCTTGACTTCTGTTCCTCCTTAGGTCTTACCCTAGATATTATTTTCTCTACAGGGTCTTCTCTGAACAGGGTACCTATGTCTCCTAGTTTCCCTGGGACAGTTCTAGAATATGCCTGATGAAGATCTGTCAATTAATGTCTATTTTTAATGCCTCCTTTCACTCTCACAAGGGTCCCATTTTGGATGATACATTGTTTAATCCTCATATCTCTGAACCCACAATTCCAGAACTGTGTTATACCTCTCTTGTGGCTTTCTATGGCATTCTGTAACTGCACCTAACATTTTCACATGCAATTACAGTATCCCATTTACTTGTTTATCTTTGTTATGGATTGACTAATGTTCCTCCCAAATTCATATATTGAAGCCCTAAATCCCAATGTGACTGTATCTGGGGATAGGGCCTTTAAAGAGGTAATTAAGGTTAACAAGGTCATAAGGGTGGGGCCCTAATCTAATAGGACTGGTGCCCTTATGATAAGAGGAGGACACACTCGAGATGCATGCACACAAAGGAAAGACCAGGTGAAGCCACAGCAAGAAGGCAGCCATCCACAAGCCAAGGAGAGAAGCCTCAGGAGAAACTAAACCTGCTGTCATCTTGATCTTGGATTTCTAACCTCTAGAACTGTGAGAAAACAAATTTCTGTTGTTTAAGCCACTTAGTCTGTGATATTTTGCTATGGTAGCCCTAACAAACAGTCTTCTTCACCACAATGACTCATTCATTTTTGAAATCCCTGCTACCAGTTGTAGTGGTGTTCATGGTGGGCACTGTATCATCAGGGTTCAGTCAGAGAAACAGACCCACTAGGAATGATATATCACAAGGAATTTATTGTAGGGAGTTGACCTTATATGATTGTGGGAGCTTGTTAAAGAGCCTATCAAAGTCTGTTGTCTTTATATCTGAGTTAGGAAGGGAGGCACCAGGGAAGAAAAGATGAAGAGCAAGGAGGGACTAGAACCCCTGGGGATGAGACTGGAACTCATAAGAATGGACTAGAACCCCTATTGGTCTGTCCATATCTCCAATTTCAATATTGCAGGTGACCTGTAATGGAAGCTTGAGTCCTTTGTCACAGAACTAAGCATTCACCTGTCCCAGGAGTTGGAGAAGCTGAGAGGGGGAGCAGGGGGAGCAGTGGACAGGGATCTGCCCTCCACCAACAAGGTGAGCCAGCAGGGGGCACCATGTGTGTGAGTTGCAACAGTGCCTAGCAGAGAACCTGCACAGGTCTTCCAAGTATTAAAGAAAAAACAAGGCTGCTATTTCACTTCCACCTCTCAGGTATTATGCAGATATCACTTGTGGCCCACAATAACTTGGAATTACACAGTGAAGAGAATTCCTGGAAATGTGGTTCCATCTTAACTCAACTGACACAATATGAATCCACTACAGACACTCAACATGGTTTGCTGAATAAGTGATACCAAAGCTAGTAACATCATCACAGTGTCATGATCCTTCTCCTAGAATGGAAAGGACCCAAAGAACCCACTTAGCATCTAGTCTAGGAGCTTCATGTATCAGTATTCCCTGGTGGACTTTGAGGGCATTGAAATTTTATCATGAGGTTGGTATTTATAACTAAAATAATAGGGATGAATCAAACATATGAGATATAATGCTTCAAAAAGAAGATTGAATCATGAGCACTAGCTATAGGGTTAATTTATAATGCAGCTAAAATATAGAAGATTGACAAAGAAGAATATCAAGTAGTGGTGGTCTTTGTTTCACATTCATCCTGAAATTAATGTGATTACAGATTACCTGGTTTGTGAAATTAGCCAGTTCACTTTTTTTGGTTTTGATTTTGCCTCTTCCATCTACTGATTGCTTTTTCACTCATTCAACATGAACTGAAGAGAGAGTAGTGGGAATTTCTGAAACACCTAATATACTGTGACATTGAGACATTGTGTTCTCTCAATTTCCCAGGGACCAGTAGTTTGAAGTGGAACAAAACCCACCATTGCTGTTGATTACTATATTGAAGGACAATATATGTTTCAACACATTAACTCTCAAAAATGATTTATTGGGCTTCCCTGGTGGTGCAGTGGTTGGGAGTCCGCCTGCCGATGCAGGGGACACGAGTTTGTGCCCCGGTCCGGGAGGATCCCACGTGCCGCGGAGCGGCTGGGCCCATGAGCCATGGCCGCTGGGCCTGTGCGTCCAGAGCCTGTGCTTTGCAACGGGAGAGGCCACAGCAGTGAGAGGCCCGCATACCGAAAAAAAAAAAAGATTTATTGCCTTAGCATCTAAACAATGCTCTGTAACCAGTGACAGTAGTTTTTAGATAAGTGATCATTGGCATGAGTACCGCTCAGTCCCTTAATCTCTGGGACACAAAGTCCCCATGAACATGGGATATTTTTCTTTTTTACTTGCCAGGGTCACTTCAGGAACCGACCCCAGGATGGTGGATGTGTCTTTCATTCTTATATCTTCCACTTGATCACTGTTGGAGGGGAGGTATAGTTGCAGGAGACAGAAGTGCACACTCAAGGTAAACCAAGTGACCAGACCATTCAAAGGCTGAATACCAAGCATGTGAATTACTTTGGCAAAATGTCCACAGTAGAATAATTGGGTAAAATATTATTGTAAGATAGTAAGATTTTATTGATCCAATTAAATCTCAGGCATTGTTTTTGTAATGTGCAGGTTACTAGCACTTCTCTTTTAAATGGTTTTGACTATGGAGAATGATTTTTTTTTTTTTTTAATAAATTTATTTTATTTATTTATTTATTTTGGCTGCCTTGGGTGTTCATTGCTGCGCGCGGGCTACTCTTTGTTGCGGTGCGTGGGCTTCTCATTGCTGTGGCTTCTGTTGTTACGGAGCAATGGCTCTAGGCACGCGGACTTCATCAGTTGTGGCACTCGGGCTCAGTAGTTGTGGCCCACGGGCTCAGCCGCTCCGCGAGCACGTGGGATCCTCCCGGACCAGGGCCCGAACCCGCGTATCCCGCATTGGCAGGCAGACTCCCAACCACTGTGCCACCAGGGAAGTCCTGGAGAATGATTTTTAAAAAAATCTTTCTAACTGCTTCACTAGAACTGAAGGGAGAAAAAAAATGACCCCATGGCCCTCCCCTCTCTTTCTAATGAGGTAAAAGTCACAAAACCGGAAATGCACATGGATTTTCTTGACTATTTATTTTAATACAAACATAAGAATGATAAGCAACTCTTTGTCCTCAACTAATTCCATATAGAGTTATGCATGGGATGCAGTATATGGGCTTGGCAGTTATATGAGAGGAATTTACATCTTCTAAAAGCGAAGCAGATAGGAGAGAAATGAGCTGAAATAACAGAAATGAGAAAATGGTAATAAATCACAAATGATAATCAGAAAGATAAAATCAGTGGCAAGGATCTAACAAGTCTCCAAAGGTCCATAAAACTCCTTGCTTGCTGGCAACATAGCAAAGAAAGATATCCCATCAAATCATGCTTCTTTGGGTCTCCTAACTAACGTTGCAGCTCACCTCTCTTCTCCCAGCTCATCAACTCTCATCTCTCTTAGAAATTAAATGAGCTCTCTCTCCCTGTTCTCATTTGGTCACTGAAAAGTAGAGGCTCACTTGAACCACTAGAGGGATCTCTCTTCTTTGGAAAGGAAAACAGTTATCTAAATTGTATAATAAACTGTGAACTTGAAATGACACAGGAAAGAGGCAAGCAGGACTGCAAATTAACTATTGCAGTTTTCAAAGATGTTTCAGTGTCTGCAGAGGGGTCCTGCCCCTGGGGAGTCCGACCTTTCCAAGGTCCTGAGAGAGATATGGCAGAGATGGACTCTGTCACATAAATATGCTTTGAACTGCTTGAGGGGACTTCAATGAAATCTTGAAGAAAGAAAGCTACAGGCTGAAGAAAGGACAGCGATAGTTCAGATCATGAAGGCCAATTGCCACAAGCTCCTGTGGAATTTGTAACTCTTATTTTATGGTAGTTTTGAAGAACTTCACATTTTGACATTTCAACACTTTAGACATTTGAAAAGAATGAGAGCGAGGTGACACACACACATAGACACAGACACACACACACTCATATACACAGACACACACATCATCACTTAATTCTCACAATTTATGAAGGAGATATTTGTATTCTCATTTTACATACATAGAATCAGACTTGGGGAAGTTAAGTCATTTCTTCAACTACTAAGTAAAAAAGCCAAAATTTTAACTCAGTTCAGATTTTTCTTTTACTTAAGTTTCCTGTGTTAAAAAACAGAATTTTGGAAGAAAGTGTCCTATGTTAAGTATCTGATAGCTCAGAAATATAACACAGAAGATAGTCATATAATATAAACTTCTGAAAAACAGATGTAAGGAAGTTCAGAGAAAAAATTAATAGTTTTATATGTAGAGATTTAAAAGTCTAGAAGAATCACAGAAGTGAAATTTTGACAAAGTAGTCACGAAATTGCAATGAGGGAAAAAAGAGAGACACACTGAAAGGGATCATTGTAGTGATATAAAAAGCTCTCTGAAATAACTAACTGTGGAAATGCCTCCTTGGGTCTTCTTGTCATGCAGACCGTATTTTCCTTATTTGTTCCAGTCATCTTTTTTTAAAAAATAAATTAAATTAATTAATCTATTTATATGGCTGCCTAGGGTCTTAGTTGCGGCATACAGGATCTTTCGTGGCAGCACATTGGCTCTTTATTGCGGTGCACAGGCTTCTGTAGTTGTGGTGTGCAGGTTTCTCTCTAGTTGTGGTGTTAGGGCTCCAGAGCATGGGGATCAGTAGTTGTGGTGTGCATGCTCTCTTGTTGTGGCATGCAGGCTTAGTTGCCCCATGGCATGTGAGATCTTAGTTCCCCAACCAGGGATAGAATCTGTGTCTCCGGCATTGGAAGGCAGATTCTTAACCACTGGACCATCAGGGAATTCCCTCCAGTCATCTTTCGAGTCTTGTCTTCCTTGCTGTCAAAAACATCCTAACTGATACTCAAGTGATCATTTTATTTTAAAAAGAAAAGTCCTGTACAAAATGAGAAAGACGTGACTTAAAGTTGTTATAGAAATACTTAGTGTTTTAACAAAGAGTAAAGCAAACTAGGGTCAATAGAAGTAAACAAAATTGTTTGGACATTAGAGAAACTAACGCTATCAGTCTGTGATCTCAGAATCAGGAATAGTGCTCAGACACTGGAGACACTGATGCATCTGTCCTGGTTAGACTCTATGAAATAGGAATATATTTACTAGTACTTCCAGAGTAACTTGGATATGTGTCCTCAACAGTTCATCTGTACCTATTCACAAAGTGGCTAACATCCCAGCAAGGACCTTCTGATACTGCCTGCATGCATCCTGAGGTCTGATTAGTCCTACCTCCTTGTGTCCTTCCAATTATCAACATGATCATTTTTGCCTCTTGCTTTTTCTTACATTGTCCTTCAATCGGGAGTGTCCTCTTCCCTTGGTTTTTCTCCTGTCTCTTCTGCTTAACCAATTTATACAATTCCTCAATGTCTATCTCTTGTCTTGCTCTACCTTTAGTCTCAATGCTTCCTCTTGTTTATGAATTCCAAAATATTCACTGGTAGTATTATATCACTGATTATGTAATTTTTAAACATGTGTTAGTATTATCTCTCCAATATAATTATTTCTGTGACTACCATATTGTTTTGCAGAGTGCTTGTTCAACAAAGACTTGTTGAGATTGGAAGAAACAAGATCAACTGGGTAATTTGCAGCCTTCCAAATATAAAGTGATGGGAAATGAGTGATGGTAATAAGGATGGCAATAAAGACATCATAAAGAAAGTGAATAAGATTTGGTAGTGGATGAGTATTACGTGAGAAGGAGGACAGCTTTGGTGGATTACAAGATCTTTGGTTTTTGTGTCTGGAGATACTCTTAGTGCTACCGGTGGAAAGGGATAATTGTAAAAGGAAGCTTCGTGGTGGAAAAGTAAGAGTTATTACTGGAATTTGGACCAGCCCAATGTGTTGACCACATGGTCAACCGTTATATGGTACAATTTAAAGGTACTGAAATAATTGTTTCTGCAAATTATCTCCCTCACTAGTCTTCCAGAATGCCTGCCCTGTCTGATTTCAATTCCACATTTGTACATCTGCCTTACCAATCTGGGGCTAAGATACAGCAAACTGTATTTCCCAGACTTGTTTGCCAGCTGGCTTCCTGTTAGGTTCTGCCAAGAAGCACTAGAGTGACAGGAACACAAGAAGGAGACGAGGACTTCCTTATTCCTATTTGCTGTTCCAGCTGCTATCACCTTAGCATGACAATTCATGCAGCAGTGACATTTCACCCCAGTAGGAACAGTCTGTCTTAACAATGGCATCTGGTTTCAATTTCCGGCTTCTTTGAATTCTAAAGCTAGTTGATTGCTCTCCTTCATAAGTACCAAGTGCAACCAGGCATTGCCCCCTCCTTAGAGGTCTGAGTCCCAGATCTGCAAGGCCCCTGCTTTGGGATCCTAAATTCTAATAATTTAACCTCCTCCTTTTTATTCCCCAAGCTTTATGTGTAGTAGCTTGCATGTTATCTCTGGGTAATCTTCAGTGTTTTCTGTTGCTCTGTCAGCCCTCAAACCTGTATAACCAGCTTCTATACTAAATCTTTTTGCTGCAATACTTATTGTTTTCTGAAGCATCTGACTGACACCGTTAGGAGACTCTAGCAGTTAAAGGTTTATGCAAATAGAGTTGAGGTCTCCAATAATTCTTTTGGAAAGATCAAGGAAGGAGTTATGCTTAAAAGTAGCACTTGTAAATGACCTTGAATATGGCTTTAGAAGTGTAAAGATGGGATGGAAAAAGCTTTTCAAGGCATGAAAGCACTATAAAAATACTCGTTAACAGGAAACACAAAATATTAAAATGTTGGAAACCATGATGTGTAAAAGTTAGTATTTGGTAATGAATTTGCAAAGGTAGCATTGTATCAGATATTAGTGGAGGGATCTTTAAAGCCAGGCTCAGAATTGCTGAATCTTTAAAGGCTTTTGAGTAGCTGGGTTGAAATGTTAGGAAGTTAGAGGAAGAAAGAAGGGAAACATATTATTGAACATCTATACTTTGGAAGATAATGTAGTAACTATGAGTAAGTTCTGTGAGAAAATAGAGATAATAGGGATGTCATATTCTTCTATTTTTCTAGCTAAACTTAACCTTTTCTGTGTTTCCAACCATCTGACTGGCAGGACATCCAGTATCAGTCATTATTAGAACTTATTCTTTACTTTCATCTAAGAAGCTGGGGCTCACATTATTCTGTGAAAATGGAAGAGGTCCCTGGTCTTTAGTGCATGATGGCCACCATTGTTTTGTTCATTTTAATGCTGGGCAAGTCTATTGAGAGCTGCAGAGATGCTCTGGTTGGGTTCCAAAGATGCCTTTTCATATGGTCTTCTTTGACACAAGAAATGTGTAGTTGCTCTCAGGGCCACAGTGTGTTTTTCAGCCTCTTTGTATCTCTACAGTCATCCTCATTAGAAGTTCTGCCACTTCCTGAGCTTTGCTTGGAGTAGAATACAGGTTTTGCACATGCCCTGTGAGAGGCAGAATAATCGTCCCACAAAGATGTTAATCCTAGTTCCCAGAATTTATGACTGTTACATTATATGGAAAAGGGGAATTAAGGTTGCCGAAATGATTGTTTCTAATCAACTGACTTTAGGATTTTCTGAGTGGGCCCAGTGTTATCATAAGCATCTTTAAAAGTGGAAAAGGGAGGCAGAAAAGAAGATTGGAGTGATCTGATGTGAGAAAGACTCAACCTGCTGTTCTTGGTTTTGAAGATGGAGTAAGAGGACCATGAACCATGGCATGTGGGCAGCTTCTAGAAGCTGGTGAAGGCAAGGAAATGGACTTTCCCCTAGAGTCTCCTGAAAGAGCGTATTCCTGCTGACATCTTGATTTTAATCCAGTGAGACCTCTGTTGGGCTTCTAACCTACAGAACTGTAAGATAATATATTTGTAGGTTTAAACCATAAGCTCATGGTCATTTCCTACAGCAGCAACAGGAACCTGATGTACTCCTGGAGCTGCCACATCTCTTTCCCCTGGACGTGGGTTGCTTCGCTCACACCTGCATGCCTGACACAGTTTGCCTTCCTCCTATCTCAGTTTCAACATATTCACCCTTCCCTCTTTCAGGGCACTTCCAGAAGCACAGGGATATTTCTGTACAGACCCTGAAATACAGAAATATTTTCATTTTCCCCAAGAAAAGCTTAGACCTTGTAAGAGTCAGCAAACCTTAGTCCACAGGCCAAATCTGGCTGATGGTTGTTTTTGAAAATAAAGTTTTATTGGAACACATTCATTTGCATATTGTTTATGGCTGCTTTCATACTATAAAGGCAAAGTTAAATAGTTGCAGCAGAGACCACATGGCCCGCAAATCCTTAAATATTTACTATCTGAGACTTTGCAAAGAAAGTGTGATGACCTCTACCTTAGAAACAAAATATGGCTAAATCTGAGGACGGGGATGGGGATTAATATGGGGAGAGCAGAATTTCCTTTTCAATTGTTATTCTACAGCAGCCGTAAGTAAGACAGAAATTACTTCAGTTGATTAACTCATGGTTGGTGTAATGGGCTGAATGGCAGGTTTTATCTCTTGAACCTATAAATGTTACATTGTTTGGAAAAAGGGTCTTTGCCGATGTGAACAAGCTGAGAATAATTAAGATGAAGAGCTAATTCTGGATTATCCTGATGGGCCCTAAATACTGTCATGAGTGGCCTTATACAAAAGAGGTAGAGGGGGATTTGGTATACACACAGAGGAGAAGGCAATGTGGAGACAGAGGCGACATTGGAGTGAAAGAACCCACAATGAAGGAACGCCAAGGAATATCAGCTGCCACCAGAAGATAGAAGAGGCAAGGGATGGATTCTCTCCAAGAGCCTCAGCAGGAAGCACAGCTCCGCTGACACCTCGATTTTGGACTTTGGCTTTCAGAACTCTGAGAACATAAATTTCTGTTGTTTTAAGCCACTGAAGTTGTGGTAATCCTGTCACAACAGCAATGAGAAGTTAGTACAGATGGGAAGACCATACTGAGAAGATTGCAAACTTTTAACTGGCCCACATGATTGAAGCCAGTAAAAATTTTATCAGCTTATGAATTCCAGCCTCATTATTTCACATAATATCTGGCTTTGGTGGAAGAAATGCAGAGAAATGTGAAGGAACAAGCTTTGGGACTTATAGACTTGGTGAGTATTCAAATCATTTAATAGTGTATAAATGATTTCACAGTAATACAGTCAAAGTTCTTAGAGTAAATCATTTTGATTCCCACTTCTGTCTGGCACAGAGAAATAATCAGCATTTCAAAATGAGCGCTTGGCTGTTCTATCATTGCCTCAATAATGCTTATGGAGCATACGGTATGCCAGCTTACATTCCCTTCAAAATCAATATATGTACACATGTTATATTGTATTGTATATATAAAAAATGCTCTCTCACCCTCGTGAGCATATTTAATATGTTAAATATGCTAAATATTTAGGCCTGCTTCACTGAAAACCATTTACAACTGGCTTATTCTTATAGATTGGTACATATTTGAACTCTTAACATCTATAATATACTCCTCTAACTTTAAGATGTATTATTCTTTCCTAAGAAAGCTGCATATCTTGGTAAAACTGGAAATAATAAGATGATCTATTTGGGGTTTTGATGGTTTAATGCCAAAACTTTTAAAAGTAATCATATTATTCATTTCACTCTACCAATTCAAAGTCAAGTTTTAAAACTCCTCTAGCAGTGGGAATAATCCCTTTTCCTGGTAGTGCATACCTCTTGTGCACCATACAGAATTCTCTTTGTCCAGTCACAGATGAGGAACTGTTTCTACACAGGCTGGACTTCTCATAGGGATACCCTAACAGGGCGTGGGCTCGGGTAATGCACGTGTGTTGCTGTTCCCCTTCTGCCCTGGGGTCTCCCTGAGGCTGAGAGCGTCTGCTCCTGAGGTTTATTCCATTAGGCTCTCTCAAAGTCCCTCCATTTGAGCAACCTCTTGTGGTGGCCAACTCAACAATGAACCTTTGTCAGGACCCTCCCTTCTTCCCTGTTTACCATCCCCACCCCATCGCATTTCTGACTGGCCCATTCATGCAGCAGCTTTTATTTTAGGCTTTGTTTTTTGGGGAAAACCCAATCTAAGGCATTAGAATACACATTAGAATACTGCAGTCAAAAGAAAACACCAGTAGATACTAATTTTTAAAACCTTTCCATTGAGGATATTTACAAGTAACAAAAGTAGAGAGAGGAGTAAAATGGAACGCCTTGAACCCTTCACCCCATATGCCTTTCCCCAGAGTATTTTTGAAATAGATGCTTAGACAAGGTTTTTATTGGAGGGTGACCTAAAGGTAAATACATATGTAATTTTGCTAGTTAATACTAAATTTCCCTCATCAGGATTATATCTTTGTAGATCCTTCTTACCAACAAAATATAAGAGATCCCATTTCCCTATAACCACCCAAACAAAGTATGTTGTCAAACTTTTGGTTTTATGCCAATCTCATCTGTGTAGTTTTAATTACATTCTGTTATGTGAGCAAGTTTTTGTGTTTATTTGTGAATTCTTTCCTCATATCTTTTGTCTACTTTCCTATAGGGCTGTGGGTCTTTTGCTTTTCATTTTTCAGAAGGTCTTTCATATGAGGGAAATTAACACTTTGTCTGTGATATAATTTGAAAATATATTTTTTCAGTTTTTGTCATTTTATTTTGTTTTGGTGTTCTCATGCATTTCTTCTGACCATATCTTTATAAAATAAAGACCCTACAAAGTAATTATTGGAGACGGGATTTGTATGAGAGATTATATTAAATAAGTATTGAGTGAATTAACCTTTCCTATATACTTTACGAAAGATTTACTATAAAATGTTCAAGTTTGCAAATTATCTCACATCATTCCAACACTGAGTAGTTATCGTTTTGTCTAATTGTCTATGTCCTTTTTTTATTCTTTGTCACACTTTCCTCCCTTTTTCTCTCCTCTGAGTTTTTCAATTTCTCCCTCCCGTCCTCTCTTTCTTTCTTCCTTCCTTCCTTTCTTTCTTCCCTCCTTCCTTCCTCCCTCCCTTTCTTCTCTCTCCCTTCTTTCCTTCCTTCCCTCCCTCCCTCTCTCCCTTCCTTCCTCCCTCCCTCCCTTTCTTCCTCCCTCCCTCCCTCCCTTCTCTCCTTCCTTCCTTCTTCCCTCTCTCCTTCTCCCCCTCCCTCCCTTCTCTCTCTCTCCTTCTTTCTTCCTTTCCTCCTTCCTCCCTCCCTCCCTTCTTTCCTTCCTTTTCCTTCCTTCTTTCTTTCCTTCCTTCCTTCTTCCTTTCTTCTTTCCCTCCCTCCTTCCCTTCTTTCATTTGACTTCCTTCTTTCATTTGATATATTATGATGAGCAAACAGGAGAGTCTAACAGGAGAACAAACATTAATCAATACGAACACCAGTAAAACTACAACTCTGACATGTGCTAGAAGGAGAGGCACACGATGCTATGTGAGGCTGTAATTGTTGGGTTTTCACCTAGCGAAGGGAGATCAGAGAATATGTCTTTGCAGAGCTAACAATTAATGAAACGCTGCAGGATGAGTAAGAACCAGAATAAAAACAGAGGGGCTAGACTTTTTGCCAAAGGGAACAGCATCTGCAAAGGTCTTGTGAAGAGAGCAAGTGTGGAAGTAGAAGAGGCTGAGAGTGAGGCCATTGTGAGTGGAGCAGAGAGTGATGAGAGGCTGGAGTAAAGGCAAAGGTAAGGTGATTGATGTAAGGGTAAAGGTCATGGGTAAGGGGCAGAACTTGTGGGGCCACGATAAGGATCTGTGTCTTTATCCTAAGACCATTTCGCAGCCATGGAAGTGTTTAAAGAGAAGGGAGTGGGTATGATCAGATATGTATTTTGAAAAGGTCATTATGACTCCTGTATGAAGAAGTGCAGATAGGAATCAGGCACTGTGGTTTGAGAGAGGACAGCGGGTGATTAGGGTGGGTGTCAGCAGGGGTAGACCTAGCGCATTTAACGCTGGAATGTCTCATTTTTAAAATATCTCCCCAAGTGACAAAACTATTTTCAGAAATAATCATCAAATGAAACAGGCAGCTTATAATGATAATGGCTAGAAAAGAAATACAGGCAAGGAAGACTTTCTTTCACTGAACTTTGTGTCACACCAATAAAAATAATTGAAAGATAAAATAATGTTGCACCAAATGGATAAATGCACAGCTACTCATTCAGTTGTTTTTATATCTATTTAACAGTTTAAACTTTAATCATCTGATTATAATTCTATAATAATATCTTATATAAATAATTTCCTGACAATTAGTAAGGGAATTTTCTTAAAACCAAAATGTAGGCAGCAACTCAGTGACAAAACTGATGGAACATTTTGTTTTCTTGATCCATTTTTGAGTTTTAAAATGATTACTAATTTAAAAAGAATAAATTTCAATTTTAATGATGCTATTCAATATGTATAAATTAAAAATTGTACTTAGGAAATGGAATGTTGTATCTCATGGTTCACCTTCTATTTCACTTTTTTAATGTTTTTAACACAAATGTAGACTCTAAATGGTCACACAGAATGACAGAATTGAAGTAACTCAAGTTCTGCTTCTTTATCTTTTACAGTCAATGTGCTTTCATCATATATTTTGAATCTACTGTTTAAATGAAAGAATACCTACAGCATCCAAAGGAGCTCAACTGATTTCTGAACCATTACAAAGTTGTTTTTCAATGAAAGCTTATCATATGCTGAATCCACAAGTGTTAAAAGCTGAGCGTACAACTGGGAATTCTCCAAATTAGCTTCCCTGTAAAAATACAATATTTATTGAAGGATAAGTAGTAAAAGTGTGCTAACTTGTAGCTTATGTATAGTATTGTTAAAACTTAACAGTAGCCAGAGAAATTACTTAGAATTTAGATCCACGAAAGATTCCAGGGAGGAGGAATACTTTTGTCACTGACATTATTAAGAATGGCAATAATGAAAAGCAGAGGTTTTAAAATTCTCAGTAGATACTATATACCCCTTAAATGACTGCACCTGAGGAAGACCTCACCGACCACTTGGTCCACCCCTGGGTGACAGTGAATGTGGAGAAAAATGGGTAAATTCACAGGAGAAGTAGTTCAAAAAGGCACCCCACTTAGTGCCTGCTCTTAGAAAGTTTGTGCTGTGAGAAATGGGGAGGGGAGACATGTAACTGTAATGACCTCCTCCTGCCTTTCCAGTGGAGAGGGTGTCTGGTGAGAGTGAATAGCTGAGGATGTTTTTTGGCATAAGACTGACAAAAATGTTCTCCTTGGCCAAACTAGAGCCAGGCTCCTATGAGCACTCTTCTGGATTAAGCCTAACCTTGGCCTATAAAGACTTGAATAAAACATTAACACAGTTTTGAAGAGCAATGACCCTAGTCCCTCTCCCACCCACCCCCAACACCCCCACCCTTAAAATGCCTGCAGGAGAGAACTCAAGGCTGCCCTAAGACTTTACTATTTGTCTCAACCAACACCTGAAGACAGGGCCTCTGCCTCCCATCCTCTGTGGGTGTGTGGCACCTGACTTCTCCATAAGCACCGGTTAATAAACCCAGATGGGTTTCACATGCACCAACCTCTTTTTCCTAATTTTTGTAAATTTTCTCTTCCCTGACTCTGTTGAGCCCCTGCTCACGCCTCTCCCTACCCCCTCATTCTTCCTCTAAAATGTCCAGTCACCTCTGTACTAATCAGAGCTGAGTTCGGTTTACTCCAGACTCATTTCCCTATTGCAGTAGCATATTACCAATTAAGTTCTGTCCTTTACACTTTAGTGTCCAGATTTGTTTAACTTTGACAAGACTTACAAATCATCCTAAATACATATTTGAACAGAAGTAGCCAGGTGAAACAGAGGCACCACAGAGATAAGATCCACAGGAAAATTCTACTATAGAAAGTCCTTCAGATGAGATATATTTGACTCTGTTGAAAGTGGTTAGAAATAGAAGTTGGACCAGGCAGAAGACTGGTGGAAATTGAAACAGTTGGTCCATTGGCAGGGACTAGCAATAGAGATGAAGATTTTAACTAAAGGCTTTGGAGTTGCCAGAGCTAGATGGAGAGAGAAACTTGTAGAATATACTAAGTTAATGGTAATTGCTAAAACACAGATTTGTAAATAATGTGGAGAGTTTTAAACAACAAGGGTCATTAGATCAAGCAAAACTTTCAGTTTTCCAGCAAGTTGTATGAGATGGAATCAAAGATCTAAGGTACTAATGGGAATTTTTAAAAAGTCAAGTAATATAACCCTTGTATATACTATTTTGCCAAGTTATAGCTCCACTATATCAATAAATGTGACTATTTGACAGCAAGTTATATATACACAAAGAGGCACAGGTTTTCTGCTTATTAAATGCTGACATTACATTTGCTAATCAATCATTCACTTATTCGGTAAAATATTTGATAATTATGGAATGCCAGACTCTGAGCTATGCAGTGGTGCCTGTCCTCTGAGAGCTTATAGACCAGATTTAATGAAGGTGAAAGTGCCCCAGGAGTCTTTTACTCACCTCTTCTTATATCTATCCCTAGCCTTTCTCAGCTCTGCTCTGTATCTGAGGAGATCTGAACTTTTGGGCTGCATTTCCCAGGCTAAGCTGGAATATGGCTGGGTTTGGTCAAAGAGAGGCACTGAAGAGAGGATGGAAGGTGGCAGAATTGGAGAAGCCAAAGTGCTAGTAAAGCCATCTTTCTGAGTCATTGCTCAATCTCTAGAGGTGGTAGTTGGCTTTCTGTTGTTATTCTTTTTTTTTTTTAATTTTTTTTAAACATCTTTATTGGAGTATAATTGCTTTACAATGGTGTGTTAGTTTCTGCTTTATAACAAAGTGGATCAGCCATATGTATACATATATCCCCATATCTCCTCCCTCTTGCGTCTCCCTCCCACCCTCCCTATCCCACCCCTCCAGGTGGTCACAAAGCACCAAGCTGATCTCCCTGTGCTACGCAGCAGCTTCCCACTAGCTATCTATTTTACATTTGGTAGTGTATATACGTCAGTGCTACTCTCTCACTTTGTCCCAGCTTACCCTACCCCCTCCCCGTGTCCTCAGTTACCTCAACTCCTCAGTTCTTTCTCTGTGTAATTAATTCCTTGTGTTAAATCCCCTCTCCTGTAATATCTGCTGTAATTTCTGTTTTTCTGATGGGATCCTGACTGATATAGTAGGGCACCTAACCTGGACTTGGGTTCTCAGGGAAAGCTTCTCAGGAGAAATGTAATATTCCTATTTTTAAAAGATAAACAGAACTTGGCAATAGGATGAGAGGATAAAGAAAAGGCATGATTCAGCATCATGTCCAGATTTTTGGTTTGGGAATGTAGGTGGATAAAGTTGCCATTTGTTAAGAAAGGAAGCAGAAACAGATGAACAAGTTTGGGGATGGGATGGAAATGCTGAGTTTGAGTCGCTCGTGGGATACCCGAGGATAGATGTGCAGTAGGATCTGACAGAATCTGAACACAGAAGGGATATCGTCTCCTGAAACCCTCCTTCTCTTTCTGATCCCTCAGTTGCCTCGTTCGGTGGATTACTACGTCTCTCTTCTGTACCTTCAAACTATTATCCCAGGTTTCATTTGCATCTGCTCAGTTCGCCTTTATCTTAAAAAAAAAAATCAAAAAATCTTTTCTTAAAGTCCAGGTTTCTACCAGCTTTTTGGGGCTATGTCTCTATTTTTCCTATTATGAATAATTTTGTTTCCATGGCAGTTATTTCTATTTCCTTCTCGCCCACTCTTCCTTAATCCACTGAAACCTGTCTTCCATCCCCACTGAAACTGATTCAGAAACTGATCTTGGAAAAGACAACAGTGACTTGCTTATTGCTAAATCTAGTGGGCTCTCAGCTCTGAGCTGGCCAGAGGTGCTAAATTCTGGTTAGTGGCCAGTAAACAGCAAATAGTCAGTAAACAGAAGTTATTATTATGCTTGGGCTGAATTAATTTTTTAATTGTTACTGCTAAATTTTTTTTCCAAGATGAATTATCTCAATGAATCCTCAGTTTGTCTGACCATTTCTTTTCTTCATGAATTTGTGTCTCTGATTACCTACCATCAAAACAATTAGTGAATTCAGCAGGAAAAAAAATCATTCACATACATCACTTAGCATCTTATGGAAAGAATAAAAATATAAACCCTATAAAAATTGTTTGACTAAAATTTTCACCTTTCAACTAGCTGTTTGTTTAATTACAGAGAGAGCTTCAAAACAATGCAAGCTGCCTTAGGGGAATGATAGGCGAAAACATTTCCCCCCAAACCTATGTTTTCTTGTAGTAGCCACAAATAGCTAGTAATCTTTACTAAGAAACAGAAATGAGGAATAAGGGTCATTTACTAAGTGGCATGTTTGAGTTATAGTCTAGTAGTTGCAAAGAATTAGCAGTGTATTTATTTTTCAATAGCTCACAGCATAAAAGGCATGGCTATAGTGATGAACAAACTCTGAAATCATATCTTTGCCTCAGTGTAAAAGGGAATATGCTTTAATAGAACAGCGTGACCTCATCTTTCAGTGTCTTTCAGAGGAAGGAACACAATCTACAAATGAGATGTGATACCTTAGTTTTTTGTTTTTTCAGTTTGCACTTAAAAGAGCAGTTCTTTATTTGTAGACACTTTGAATTGTGAAAGCCAAGATTTGCCATGTGTGCATTTGTAATCATATGTGCTCAGATTTATGCTGATTCACAACTGATAAACCTCATGCTCTGAAGCAGAAAAACCACAAAGCGATCTTGAAATTTTTAGTAAACTGGTATTCTCCGTAATGTAACACCAGTGGTTGGACTGTGTGAACATATTCAGGGATCATTTACAGATAAACTTAACACAGTTTTTTAAATTAGAAGATTATAGTGACTACAATGATCAGTCTCATTTAGATCCCACATAAAACCTTAAAGATGATAAAATCCCATGATAGGACTACAGGTATGATTTTTTTTTTTTTTTTTTTTTTTTTTTGCGGTGTGTGGGCCTCTCGCTGTTGTGGCCTCTCCCGTTGCGGAGCACAGGCTCTCGACGCGCAGGCTCAGCGGCCATGGCTCACGGGCCCAGCCGCTCCGTGGCATGTGGGATCTTCCCGGACCGGGGCACGAACCCGTGTCCCCTGCATCGGCAGACGGGCTCTCAACCACTGCGCCACCAGGGAAGCCCTGATTTCATATTTTTTTAATAAAAATAAATGGTCTATTCTTTTACTGACTAAAGAGATAGAAGGACACCAATACCATGTCTCTCTGAAATGCTTACTCATAATCTCTCTTTCATCACATAGAGAAGCTCTAAAGAGAATAAAATGCAGTGCATAATGTAAGCTGTCATGATACATTGACGTGCTGAGTAAGAAAGTTCAGAAGGAGGAAGCATTTTAATTTAACATGAAACATCTGTTTTTATAACATTTTCTCTTGTATTGTTCTAGTTCCTTTGTGCTTTTAAAAAATATAATTTGCCTTACATTCACTCAATTAAGTTACACCTAACTGCAGGATTAAAAACAGCAAATGGCTAATCAAATAAGCAAACGAAAGAAAGAAAGAAAGAAAGAAAGAAAGAAAGAAAGAAAGAAAGAAAGAAAAGAAAGATAGAAAGAAAGAAAGAAAGAAAGAAAGATAGGAAGAAAGAAGTTAGTACATAAAAATAAACATACACAGAAAACCATATAGATTGCTTTGATGACCCCTTGGAAAGCGTCCATGCTTTGTTGCCCAATATTGAGCTTAATTTGATTATTTCTCCTCTTTAAAAGACAAATGGAGTTCATTACATGGCACTTTTCTGACACATGGCACTATTTCTCTAGGTCAAGAACATACATACATTCTTATATGAAATTTATATGATTTAAGCAAAGAATAGAGCTTCACTCAAGTCACAGTGTATCACAGGGTTTGTGTTTGGATACATGCATAGAAGTCCAGAAAAAGCTGAATACTCTGGCCAAGGAATTTTAGGGACTCTGGAAGAGCTAGCTGAGCACCATAGGACAGGAGCTAATATCTTCCTTTTCTTTCATTCTATTTCAAATAACTTGCAATTTTGCATTTTCCTTGCCTCCCACTGACACTCTCCTTAACAGAGATAACAATTTGATGTGTATAATTTTAGTTCTTTGTCTAAATATCTGCATGCAATTGTGTATCAAATACACACACACACAAACACATCCATATATAAACTGATATATATATACATGCATATACACTTATTCTTTACATAAAAGGGACCATATCATTTGTATTTTTTGGCAACATTAATATACCTTAGATATCTTTCCATGTTAAAATGCATAATTCCACCACATACCTTTTAATTAATTAATTAATCTAACATATTTATTCATTACAAGATATTGTTCTAGACACTAGTGATTTGATAGTAACCAACAGATAAATTATTTGCCCACAGATGTTTGGGTTCTAGTGAAGGAGATGGATAATTAATATGTAGCTCAGTGTTTAATGTCAGGAGCTAGTACATTTTATGAAGAAAAATAAAGAGGGATAAAATGTAGAGAAGGATGATACAGGGTGACATTCAAGCAGAGCTTTTGAAGAGGATGATACAGGGTGACATTCAAGCAGAGCTTTTGAAGAGGATGAACCAGCCAAGAGAATGTCTGGAGAAAGAATAATACAAGTAGAGGAATATGAAAGTGCAAATGCCCATATGATTTTGAAACAGGGCAAGTGATGAGGGAAGAGGGAGGAGATGAGTTCACAGAGGCAGAGGCCAGATTACACAGGACTGTGGGTCTTGGTAAGGACATTGAACTGGATTTGATTAACTTTACTGAATCCCTGCCTCTTTTACTACAGTATGGATGTAACATAGCTTACTTAACTCTTCTTTTCTAACGAAGGGAATGTTTTAAGTGTTTCTTATAAAAGATTATAAAGACCACCCTTTGCTCATCTCCGTGCACAAGGGAATATTTCTGCAAGTTGTATTCCTGGAGCAGAATAACTACATCAAAAGATGAGCACAATGTAAATGTTGATAGATGCTGCCTTCCAAAATTTGCCTTCAAATTTTCTTCCAAAAAGGCTAAATTTACATTGCCACCCATGGTGTATGGAAGTGACCATTTCTCTTTATTCTTTTCAACACAGGACATTGTCTTCTTATTTTAAATAATCCAGTGGTAATGAAATCATGTCTCTGTTTTGTTTTAGTGTGCATTTTCATGATTATTAATAAAGCTGAGAACCATTTCCTATGTTTATAACCATTGGATTTTTTTGCTCTTGTGAATAGCCTATTAATCAAGTTTTCATTCCAGATCATGTCTGTGGTCAGTCTTTGGACTGGCTGTCTTTGGGTCAATTGTCCACCCTTAGTACAGTCAGCTGTGTCTGGAGGATTGAGGTTATATATTATAAAACATAGCTTGCTAAGGTCGTTCTTCAGCATGGGCTATAAGTAGTGCTTGATTACCTATAAACTATATGAGTGAAGCAGTTATTCTGATTAATGCCCAGTGCAATTTGATGGCGAGTGAAATTAGGAATGAAACACAATATTTATTGAGCACACGCTAAATGCCAAGCTCTATTTTAGATGTTATGTGGGACAGAAAGTTACACATGGTGGTGTCACTGTCCTCAAGATACTTTTAATCTTATAAAGAGAGATGACAAGTACAAAACTAATTATAATTCAGAATGGAATACAAGGTCCCCAAGAATGACATAAACTGAATGATAAAGTAATTCTGAGCTAAAGAGAAATCACATTCAACTGAGAACTCTGCTAAGGTTTAGTGCCTTAGATTTTGAATAAGTGTAGGAGTTTTTAAAGTACAAAAAAGTACAAAGACAGAAGTAGAAATCAGCTACAGTCCCACCACTGAGAGAAAAACATGTTTTTTTTTAACTAATGACTCAATATTTTTAAGGATATCCTGCCTGATATTTGTGTATGTGTATGTATATATATGTGCATGTGTCCATATGAGTATATGCAAAGTTTTACACAAATGGGGGCTTTTTATGGGCAAGGACCTTGTCAGTGTTTGGTTTATTGGCCAATTCAGGTACTCAGGATTTTTTTTTTTTTTTTTTTTTTTTTTAGGTTTAGACTTTTTTTTTTTTTAGTCAGACAAAAAGAAAAGTAAACAACTACATTAAAAAAAATTATAGTAATTAGAGCCTATATAACCAAAACTGCTACCTGGAATTTTTCAACATTTTCACTTTAGCAGAATTAGACAAATGACACTTGATAGTACAATTTTTTTTTTCCTCCAAAAGTAATACTGAGTATGTCCTGGAGACACTACAAACTAAGAAATATACTATGTATTATAAAGACAACTAATAGTAATGATGGCGACAAAAGTCTGATTCTTTAAAGAAAGGTTCAATAATCTTTCATACACTAGTTTTACTGTTGCTGGAGAGTAGAGTGAAATACGCTAAACTATGAGCTCCTTAAAGGCAGAAACCAGACTAGACGTGGCATCTATTCTAGCACATAGGCAGCCTTTAATAGGTGGTGAATGAAACATAAATACTGGATATTCAATTAGGTGAAACTTTCTCTATCCCAGAAAAACTGATTGAGTTTTCTGAGGTTTCACTGCATTAAAAAATACATATTTATTTATTCCCTAAGACTCCCATTACTGAATTCCTTGCCTGAACTTGCTTCAGATTTTAGTTCAACAAACTAAACAGATACAAGAAGAGAAATGGTGTTAATTCATCTTATATGAAAGTACTGAAAAACAGCCCCACCACTGACTGAGGCGTCTCTCACTCTGCTTATCGGGCCTAAGGAAGAATGGATACAGAAGGCAGAACTCCCCCTCCCCCTGCCCTTTTGGTAAAAGCTTTCCATTTTCTAACTTCAGCACAAAAACATATTTAAAACAGTCTGACTATGGGAAAATCTTCCTCTTTTCCATCCTTACTAGAAACACAAGTCTTTCACTCCTTGTCACTTCTATTTTTGCTTATTCAAGGTTTTCAGATCTTGAAACTGAGTATTTTCATGTTGTGCCCTCCTTGTGGGGATGAGACTTTATGTATACTTTATATAATTTTTGATATAAGTATACTCAGGTGTTGAATGAATGAATATTTTATAACTTGTTCTTTCTATGTTTATAAAACTATACCTTTTTAGCTAGTCATATTTATAGATTGCATAGTATTTCATTACTTGTATAATTTACTCAACCATTCTCCTATGGATAAATGTTTAGGCTTATTTTCAGTTCTATGTTATTTTAAACAACACTGATAAGAACAATGTTGGGCTAAATCTATTTTATATGCATGTGATTATCTCCTTGGAGTAAATTTTTAGAAATGAGTTTTCTGTCAAAAAGAATAAAGCGTATTTTAGAGGAATGTGATGCATAATAGTCAAACTGTCCCCCTGCATAGAAATGTGAATGAAATTCTCACCAACAGGATACAGCAACATAAATTTTCACACACTGACCAGATCCAGGTTTGATTTTTTGACGTAGGCAGAAGTGAGAAATTCTAGTAGTTATTTAGTTTATTTTGGGTCTGGGGAGAGGGTTGGGAGTGAGTACATTTTTAACAAACATCATCTGAGACTAACTTTATTTGGTCTGGCTTAAAGGACCACAACTCCTCAGGTTTTTTCATGTTTGATAAGTATTTGTCAAATTCATTTTATAGTTTTTACTCTTAGAAGTCATAGACTGGTTCAGTATCCTTCAAACAAAAATCAGAAATAGACATCCAGATGCGTAGTGAATCTTCTTGTATCACATAATAAACAGGGATTGGAATTTGAATTTTTATTTCTTTCTCTACTGTTAAAACTGTGAGGCTATGTTGAGTTAATGTAACTTCTTAGCAAGCTACTAAACTTCATAAGCAGTTTATCCATTAACCACAGTGTGACTGTGATCATGAGTTAATTTGCAGTTATTTCGGAAGTGTCTTCTGTGGATGGTTGTGCCAGTTACTAAGCAATTGTCTCTCAGCTCCAAATCACCCTTCTGTACTTGCTTCGTGATGCTGAAGCTGGAACTCTGCAAACCTTATTTCTACTCACCAGCTGACTCGCTGTTAGACTCTACCACAGCGGGCAGAGGAAGGAGACTAAAGCTGGAGAAGAAAACAGGGACTCTGCCCTTCTGTGTACTTCCTGTTGGCTTCCTGTCTACTCTCAGTTCCCTGAGCATAACCTTGGCAATGCTTCTTCATCGAGCAGCAGCAGGCAGTTCTTCCCTGGGTATCAGCAGCTGAGTTCAGTCTGCACTCTTTCAACACCCGTGGAACGAGCCTCATTGGGTCATTATTACAGTCACCACCATCAACGAACAGAGTCCCAACCTCTGAGGTTCAGGCCCCAGCCACTTGGGGTCTCTCCCCTAAGCTCAGAGACACTAGTACCCATTGAGTAACTAAACCAGAACCTCCCTTCAAAAGTCTGAGTTTCAGCTCTTCAGGACTCCCCCATCCCACACCTAAGTTTCTAAATTTTAGTAAGTTTAACCTTTTCCTTTTGTTCTTTCAGCCATAGGGATAGTATCTGCTTCCTGCAGTTGCTGCCTCTTTCTTTCTTTCTATTTTTCAGTTACTTAGTTCACAACTTTATACCTAGTTGATGATTCCTAATATTAAATTATCTCTGTTCAATGACTGGTATATTTTTTTATCCCCTTACTGGACCTTGATGGAGACAATGGTCATAGAAGAACAGTAGAAGTTTACATTTTTTAAGAACAAAAGTTATTCATTTATTGTCACCCAACATATATGTGACTCCCTAGAAGAGTTTCATGAGGCAGAGGAGGATGAAGGGAACCAAGGGGTGAAGGCAATTTTTAATAAGTGCGGTTTATAAAATGTGCCCATACAGCATCACTTTCACCACGGAGAGCCACTGGATACCTCTTTGCATTTTTTCCTCCAAAATCATAAAGTCACATCTCCACAGCTGTAGCAGGATGGATTTTCATGATGGAATCTGACTAATAATGGGTTGTTTGCAGAAGCAGGGCATTTCAGTGACCTGAGGTTATTCTGGAAGCTGCAATTACCTAAAGAGAATAACCTCAGAAACTCCTATTTGAGGGAATTCAGGAAAATGTCATGGAGGTGCACATTTGCAGTGGCCATATATGTAAGCTGTGGCTGAAAGAAAGATTTCAGCATTGAGTTAAAATTCCTATGTGCAGGGACTGTGATCATAACAGATTCTTCTCTTTTGATACTCAGTTTCTATAAAATTTTATGGTTCTACAATTTCAAGTTATCCATTAAAGCTCAACTACGTTAACTAAGTCTTAAGGGCCAAGATCATAGTTGTTCTGAAAATCAAAGTAGTTGGAAAACTGTTTTCTAACTGTGTTCTAGTGAATCAAGCTAGCTGACAAATTTATAGGTGCAATTCCTTTTGTGCAATTAGTTCAAGGCTCTGTCCCATCAACTCTAACCATTTAAGAATAAACTCTTACTGGATTTCCTAAGTTATTGATTATTATGAATTTCATCTAGTTTTGAAAAAAAGTCACCAAAATATTTCAAAAACATTTTTCTGTCTTATAAAAGTAGATACAATGTAGTGTCAAATGCAATATGGCTACAGTGATATTTTTGGTACATTTAAATTTTCCGTATAGCTAGATTTGAGGATTTTATGTAACTCGTTGTATCAATTGCAAATAATTGGTTTTGTGTCATTCTTACTAATTATTTTCCACTTAATTCTTTGGGTCTAATACCTCCTACACAATGTTGAATTGAAATGATCAGAGTGAGCATATTCATTTCATGCCTGATTTTATGGGGAATATTTTAAAAGTTTCACTATTGAATATACTGTTTCCTGTAGTCTTTTAATAAATAGCCTATATCTATCAGAATTTAGTACAGAAATCACTTTAGACATTACAAGGAGGAATAAACCTAATAGGCACTTGAAAAATTATTGGAAGGGTTGGAGGACAGGATTAGGGGCAGGGAGGGGGGGGTTGATGCTGAAATTTGGTTTCAAGTTCACCCACCACCGGTGTCATCAGAGGTCAGTAAATTTGCAGCTACTACTGTTTTTGCTACCATTGCCACAGCTGCCTCACCACAAACCAGGTGCCAAAAAAGAAAAATAATGAGTAATGAATCAACAAATCCTGTTGGTTCTTGCTTGTTAACCACATCTGCCAAAGGAAGATGGTCTCTGCTCTTCTATCAGCCAGGGTTTAACAAAAGCCACAGCAGGTATCTGAACAGATATAATTTCATATAAAGATTTTTAAGCTAAGCATGAAGTTGTTAATTAACTCAAAAGAAAATAAAAGAAACTGCCAAAAACAAAGTTATGAAAATAGCAATTGCAGGAAGCAGTGACCACTTCTAGGTCTAGGTGAACAAAGAAGAGGTTGGAATTACTAAATTTTAAAAGCTTTAAGATAGAGACTTGTGGAGGTGAAACTCAGACATCTCAGGAGATGGAGCTGGTTTGCTGATGCCTGGTTTCTCTGCAGAGGATGTGATGAGGCTATATCTGTGAGTTTTAGGGGAAATTCAAACACGATGTAACTGAAGCTATGGAAGAAAATACCACAGCTGGGGTTTAGAAGCAGTGTCAGGGTGACTGTGTAGGAAAGAGTTAAGACAGTAGGTCTGATGTTGCTCTTTGAAGGGCTTGCTAGTTGAGGGTGTCACATAAAAACTTGACTGGAATTTTCCCCAAGTACTAAATAATAATGCTGTTTTATGTGCCTAGGGCACTAAACCTGGCTGTACCAGTTTACCTAGATTGTGCAAACAATGAGATTTATAGTAAATACCTGCTATTCTTCTGGGAGTTTGGAAATCATAGCTAATTGTGCAGGGAGAAAGTGCCAATGTATCCAGCCCCCAATGAAAACCCTGAACTCAGAGTGACATCAGCATCATGGAGGCATAAAACATCCCTCATTTTTGTCCCCTAACTCAACAACAAAAGTTTGGCATCTATCCATTGACAAAAGTGCCTTTGTGGGGCTTCTGGGATCCAGCACCATATGCCAAGGGACCTAGGCAGAGTCTTGCTGACCCATGCATTGGGCAATAGACAGATAGATCTTTGTCCTGGTTGTGGATCCTGTAGTGACCTTTGAACCAACTCTAGCCCCTCAGCTGTGGTCCAGGAGCCCCTGGAAAACACTGTCTTAGACAATCACCCACAGACGAGAGAGTCTTTGTAGAAGTCCAGCTTTCCAGAGGAGAAGTTCCAGTGCATTGGTGGAGCAAAAGGTTACAAGTCTGGACACATAAGATTGGGTAAAAGGAATAGCTTGACTTTACTCACAGCCCTCTTACCCCAAGGCAACACAGCTCAGGCCAAGAAAGATCTAATTGGCCCATGTTTTCTCTCACAGGGGAAAGAGGGAGCATGTGAGAGAGCACCTGCCTTCCCCAGCTGTGTGGGATGCTGCCAAAGGAGCTCATTTCTTTCTCTCCCCATCCAGATTACTGAATTATGAGCTGCATGACTGGGGGGCTGGAAGAGGCTGGGAGAGCAGCAATTAGGACTCTTTTGGAGGGCATTAAATGGACATAGATCCCACTAACTGCATGGACTCCATCAAGAAGCCCATCCATGAGCCACTGGTAACACCTCAGCCATGGATCCCCTGAAATTAGTAACATGAAAATATATGAAAATATACAACACACTGGTAAAGGTAAGTTTATAGGCAAACTCAGAATACTCTAATACTGTAATATGGTAAAATGTTAAACACTTAACTCTAGTATAAAGGTTAAAAGGTGAGAGTATTAAAAATAACTACAGCTACAATAAGTTGTTAATGAATACACAATATGAAAAGAAGTAAATTGTGGCATCAAAAATATAAAAGGAGGAAGCAAAAGTATAAAGTTTTGTATGCAAAGTTCAGCTGTTATCAGCGTAAAATAGACTATCTTATAAGATGTAAGCCAAATAATAACCACAAAGCAAAAACCTACAATAGATTCATAAAAGATAAAGAGGGCATACAACTACAGAAAATCATCAATTCAGAGATGAAGGCAGCAAGAGAGGAAGAAGGGAACAAGGGAACTACAAAACAGATGGAAAACAATTGATAACATTAGTACATTCCTACCTATCAATAATTCTCTAAATGTAAATGTATTGAATTCTCCAATCAAAAGACATAGATGGACTGGATGGATTAAAAACAAGACCCAACTGTATGCTACCTACAAGCAACTCAAGCTTTGAGGATACACACAGCTAAAAGTGAAGAGAAAGCAAAAGATAGTCTATGCATGTGGAAACCAGGAGAGCAAAGGCAGCTATTCATATCAGACAATATAGACTTTAAGTCAAAAATGGTAACAAGTGACAAAGAGTGTCATTATATAATGATAAAGGGGTCAATTCATCAAGAGGATATAACAGTTATAAATATATATGCACTCAACATTAGAGCACATAAGTATATTAAGCAAATACCAGCAGATTTGAAGGGAGAAGTACACAACAATACAATAATAGTAGGGGACTTCAATAACCCACTTTCAATAATAGGTAGATCATACAGACAGAAAAACAAGAAAATATTGGACTTATATCTAAACCATAATTTAGATCAAATAAGCCCAATAGACATATACAGAGTATTCTATCCAGCAGCAGCAGAATACACATTCTTCTCAAATGCACACAGAACATTCTACAGGATAGATGGTATTTTGAGTTTCTTTAATCTTTTTTCTTTCTATTCTTTTTTTGCGGCATGTGGGATCCTCCCGGACCAGGGCACAATTCCGTGTCCCCTGCATCGGCAGGTGGACTCTCAACCACTGCGCCACCAGGGAAGCCCTTTTCTTTCTATTCTTCAAAGCAGGAAACTTATATTGATCTATTTTCAGGTTCACTTATTCTTTCTTCTGCTATGTCTAATTTGCTATTGAGCCTATCTAAAGAAGTTTTTATTTTAATAACTAATTTTCAGCTCTATAATTTCTCTGCTTAGATTAACTGTTTAGCCATTGATAGCATTTTTATTCAGTTATTTAAGCATATTTTCTATTTTTGAATATATTTATAGTAGATACTTTGAAATCTGCCTGTTAATTTAACATCTGAGACCAGAGTCTGTTTTATTGTCTGACTTTTTTTCCTGAGTATAGCTTTATACTTCCCTGGTTTTCTGTATATAGATTAATTTGAGGTTGAAATATGCATATCATAGATAATACATTGTAGCCACTCTCGATTCATCATATTCTTATGAAATTAGATTTTTGTTCTACTATGGTGTTTAGTTGCCTGGATCAATCTGCAAACTTTTCCACTTCTTGTTCCTCATGATATACAGCTGCTTATCTATCTACCCTGTTCTTACGCCTTCCTACTGCTGCTTTTCCAGACTATGCCCCTGTTGGTTTCCTCTATGTCTGCCAAATTTGGGGATGAGGATCTAGGAAGAGATTAGGATCATCTCTCTGTTGTTTTCGTATTTCTAGGCATTTTCCTAGTTTTCAGCTGTTCTCTCCAGTTTGTCTTACTGTTTGACACATCAGGCTTTTTGCCAGACTGCACATGGTTGGAGAATGCATTCACTCAAGAGAAGCATCCAATTTACGAATCCAGATCCACACCATTCTACCTTTAGAGAGTAGATTTCTCTCTGCTTTCAGCTTGGTTTTCTACAATGCTCTCTCTGGTTTTCAAATGCTTGAATAGTTTTGCCAAGGATTTGGCAGTTTATCCTTTGAATTTGGGTTTCACTCCCAAATTTTGAACTAGGAGTTCCTTCCCACACATTCATATTATCCCTTCCTGTACTTGCTTCCTTAATTAAGCATCATGGGATTTTATACCTGGAAAGTTTCTTAGAAAGAGTGTGATCATCTCATTTTATGTTAGAAGCACCAGGAGCCTTGAAAGGTGAGATGACTGGTCCAGGGTCATGGAGCCAATTAATGGCTTAGTTTCCTGATTTAGTCTTGATGAATCACCATGATGCCTGCACCAGGAGCGCTGTATGGTTCTAATGCAATTGGCTAGTGCCAAAAACCCGAAAGATACCATCCCAGCCATCAGTACACTCATATGTTTTAGGGAGATCATATATACACAGTAAAGCAAATTGTGCAAAATTACAAAACCAATTTAGCTTCTAGTTCAAAGTCCAATTAAATATAGATGGGAGAGCAATAGGGCTACAAGCTCAGGCAACAAACCTAACGTGCATTAATTAACCTTAAAGCCTTAGCAAAGGGAAAATTTTAATACATTAGAAATCCATGTAGTATTACTGAATTTCTTCAGATTCTGAATGTATAGTGTCTGTAAATGCATCACTCCTATGGCCCTGGTTAAGTGTCAGAAGGGCACTTAATTTTGACATGTTAAATTTTTTTTAAGTGCTTGGCTTTCTGTGTCTCTATTATGAATCCTCTACATATCTCTTGTGGATAGAATATTGGATCACACTTCTAGGTATATAAGATATAAAGACTCATTTTTAGGAACCTTCACTTTACTCTTCATCCTTGCATCTTAAACAGGAAAGGCATACTTTGTTTCTAGAGGGTTCCAGTGTATTATGAAAGCTCTTGTTTGTGTATGAAGAACAGAAACTTGTTTCACTTATTTGTTTCATGTAGCCTCCTTTTCATAATAAAATGACATAGGTGTAGAGTTAAATTGGGCTTCTAAAAAAATCTGAATTGGTAAACTATATAAGGAAGAAAATAAGTAAAAAAATAGATTATATAATTTTATGTGAATATTTAATATTTCTCAATTTGCAGCATATAACATAATTTTATTTAAGACCACATTTATATTCAAGGCCAGTTGCTGCTTTTACAGACATGCTCCATTTAGTCTTTGCTTTAAGCCTTTGAATGCTTTATAATGTGAACTGCTTTAAAGTACTTAGCATATAAAAACAGTGCTTTTCAAACTATAGGAGGAATTAAATTTGTGTTATTTAATCAGTTATTTTATTTGAATTAAAATCTTTTTAGATTAAAAGAGATTTTAATTAATTGAAATTTCCAATGCTTTTGCAAAATTCCTCCCTATTTTCAAATAGGGAGCAACATTCTGTTACCTTTGTCAAATGGCCAAATAAATCTTTTGACTCGCAGAA
Source organism: Phocoena phocoena (assembly GCF_963924675.1). Taxonomy (NCBI): domain Eukaryota; kingdom Metazoa; phylum Chordata; class Mammalia; order Artiodactyla; family Phocoenidae; genus Phocoena; species Phocoena phocoena. Next base: position 118,386,999 of record NC_089222.1, on the reverse strand, counting down.
ATAGAAAGAACCTATCTTATCATCTTCTCCCTCCAAAAAGAAGGGATGAATTTTGAAGTTAGAAGTAATGTTTTGGAGCTGATTGAACCAAAAGCCTTTGAAGTGTAATTTTTAGACAAGCAGAGAATTGTGGAGATCTTTACATAATAGGTTCTGCAAGTGGCCACAAACTTATTTAGGTAAACACTGAGGTTAATATCTATTTACTGGGAATACAATAATTACAAGATGGTCACATGGGTCTGAAGAGAAAAAGCTTTTTTGTAATCAGGTCCAGAGATCAGAAAAGAGGAGTGTGTTGATCATGGTTATGCTGAAGTGTTACTTGTAGGGAGTAAAAAATGAATTTTATGCTCAAAAGTAAGTTAGGTGGAACTTTATCTTGTTTTTGATAGTTAATAGTTAAAATGAAAACAAGTTCAGGGAAAATGAAATATCTTAGGCAGATCCAAGAACCCATGTTTGATATGATTTTCACAAAAAGAGTCATGATGGATAATATGCCTACTGGTTTGGCTATTGCCATTGCTTTGGGAATATGGTTCTTGAATAACCACATTTCAGAATGGATCTTTCTTTCTGGGAGAGTAGAAAGCTAATTACAGCAGGCAATTCCAGAAGCAGAAAAAGAGTTCATTAAGGTACTAAATATCAATACCTCTCACATTAGCCTCCCTGACATTCTTACCATGAGAGTGGATTTATGGTTTTTAACCATCTTCCCTCTATATGTTTTATGGAGTAATATGTTTATCTATGCAAATATTAATTTCAGAAGTAGATTAGTTTATTATACTGACTGGAGACTTGAAGATATGAGATACAAAGTAGATATATTTTGATGGAGTATGGAATGAGCTAAGTCTAGATGGCACATTGTTGCCTGGGTGTTAAGTATTCCTGGAAGAGAGAGGAGAAAGGGAAGATACTGTTGATGGATAGTGTACTGTTTTGCTGGGAGTCTGCAGAAAGGGATATTTGGATAAAGGTAAGTCACCTTAAAAAGGCATGTTGATATTACTCAGTGAAAGTTAAGAAGCTCATTGAGAAAAAAAAAATGTATTTGTGTCTAAAAAAGATTGTTACCTATCTTTGTGATATAAATAAATTAATTCCATTCCTTTTGGAGCAATTTAAATTTTATTTTGATATTATTAGTATTTTATATTTTGAATATTATGCTATAATATTGGTATTATATAGATATTTTTAAGAGTATATGCTTGGCATTCAAATGTTTAATAACTCTTTTTTATTTCCAGTAAACCTCTGACAAAGAATTGTCAACAAAAAAATTAATCAGTCATTCTAAGAAAGAAATGGAAAACTGTATTCAAGCCAAATTGAAGCTTATAACCTAGGAACAGCATCTCAGAAAGCTCTGAGATCTGTTCCGCCTGTTAGAAGTCAAGGCACAGTTACATAAGTTTTTTGAGACTGAAGGCTGTATATTAAATGACATATTATTGACAGTTTACCTAAACCAGATCTAAGTGTCATCATGGGCCCTTACAAGATCACGAAGGAATGTTATCTTTAAGGAATTGTCTTGATGGCAGGAGAATGTTGTTCTTTATAATTGATAGACAATGCAAAACAGGAGGGAGAGAGGAGGCCAAAGGCAGAGAAAAATTTTTTTTGTCTTGCTATAACATGTGAATTTTATTTCATAAAACTATATATATATATATATATATATATATATATATTTATATTTATTTATTTATTTTTTGCGGTACGCGGGCCTCTCACTGTTGTGGCCTCTCCCATTGTGGAGCACAGGCTCCGGACGTGCAGGCTCAGCGGCCATGGCTCACGGGCCTAGCCACTCCGCGGCATGTGGGATCTTCCCGGACCGGGGCACGAACCCGTGTCCCCTGCATCGGCAGGCATACTCTCAACCACTGCGCCACCAGGGAAGCCCATATAAAACTATATTTTTATATTTCTAAAACCAACAGACTTTTATGGTGGATCATTTTTCTTACATTAATTACACAGGTATTAGTTTCTTAGCTGGAGTTCAAGTCTACTACCAATGTCAGTTTAGAGATAAATAATTTTGAAATCCTGATATGGGAGGACTATAGAAATAACCTGTGCAACCTCAAGTTTGTAAAATGGCCTCTGTGCATCATACAGCTATTCTCAAATGGAGACCAAGAAAGCAAGGTCATTTTTAATCTCTATATACATCTTGCTTTCCTGGCTCAACACTAATCATTCATTATGTTCTGCATATTGGAAGGGAGAAGATGAAGGATATAGAAGAATTCACTTTGAAAACATGTACTCAATGTTGCATAGCCAAAAGCTCCCAGGGGATTAAACAATCAGAAAGCCCTGCATCATTTGCATTTTAATGGATAAAAATAAGAGTTGAAACATTTCTTTACACTTAAACTACCGTGAAAAAGTGTGTGTAGTTAATAGGACTGAAGTGGTAAGGAGCGGGGGAGGAAGAAATGGGGACTCAATAAAATTTAAAGAAAATTTATTTCTTTTACAGAATTGGAGCTGGGTTGATTAAGTCAAGGTGCCTGCCTCTGCTAGAGACACATTTTCCTAATGAAAAGTCCTGTAACTTCAGACCTTTCACATTTTCCATGAATAGATGTCATTAGTCACTATCACATTTATCATTACTTGTAAAACAGTGAGGTGGCAGCAAGGGAAAGGACTAAAATAACATTGAAAAAAATTTGGTACTGGCTTAGGTAATTTAAATGAAGGCTTTTTTTGCAAAAGCAAAAACAACCTCCATCGTTACTCCATCATACCTTTGGAAAACTCACATCGGGTTGTGGGCCACTTTTATGAAAAGTGACTACAATTTCTCTCCACCCTCCTCTAATTCTGAATTAGAAATGATAAAGAGCTTGACTGGTAAAATTCTGAAACAGATAATGAGTTTTTTAAGTGATAATTACTGAATCTCCTTATTTTTAGAAACCCATTAACAGGTATCTCTTTAGTCATAGAAAAAAAATCTTCATAAATATTGAATTGTGCTATCACACGTACAAGTTTCTTTCCAATTATGGAATCTGACTAATTTCACAAGAACTATTTGGTATTAATTGGTTTTAAGATTTAATCAAGTAAAGACATCATTTATTAATTTCAATTTGAAAAGCCAGAAAAAAAGTATAACCTTATTATCTTTAGAAAAATATTGTCAAATGTTCATGTGAGTTAGAAATTGAAAACAAAAAGTGCCCCTGTGCCTTGTGAGTTTCTCCAATTCAAAGAAGAGTATTTATCAATGGGAAGCTGAGGCAGGTCTTAGAGTGAAATCTTACTGCCTTATGAGAGAATGGAGAGGGTTTGACTAGACTTACCAAGGATGCAATGGCCGTTTGTTGAATTCTTAGTCTAGTAAGTAGGAAGAGGGCAGTAAGCCCTACATTACAGTCAAAGTCAAGCAGCTCCCCATTTCCAGTAAGTAAATCTTGACCACGTTCTTCAAGTACCTAGAAGTAGTGAAACCATAAAGAGGCCCCGAGGTATACAATCTTGGAAGCTGAAGATTAGCAGGCCTTGTAGATGGGAAAGTCCTGTAGCTGGCTGGGTTCTACCAGCTGTTAAAAGTTCCATCAGCTGTTGACAAGGCCCCATTCAGAGCACATAGATGTTTTCGAATGTAATTATTATATGTTAATCACCACCAACTGATCAAGATTATGTATTGTACCAAAGACGTTACAGAAGCTGAGGATGAATTGCACCCCAAAACAGAAAACATAAGTTCAATCTGTAGATTCGATTGATTTTCCTCTTAGGAAAATGAAGGCTCTTTACTCAAGGAGCTGTTATGTATAAAATAGGCAAATAAGGGTTTTGCAAATTATTGTCAGTAACTGCCATTGACAGATTCATTATTAGAAACAACTCTGTTTGCATTGTAGGACATTTTTTATAATGAAATCTGATTTCAGAAATGTGTTTTTTCCAACTTTATAAGTTTCTGATGTCTGCATTTTCTTTCACTGACAGGATCTTTTCTAATTTATCTATTGCTAGCTAATTTTCAAAAAAAAATGGTAAATGAAATTTCCTTTCAAAATTTTATTATTCAAAAGGCTGAATGAAGATAGGATATCAAAGTTATCAACAAGTGTTCTTATAAAAGACTGTGATTGTGTTCTGGAGCCTTGTATTTTCTTAATGATCATGAAGGTTATTTGAACTGAAGCTATTCAGGTTGGGGGCAGTAGCTTTTCTTTCTATTTGTGTTATTTTTATAACTAAATTAGAAGACCTCATGCCACATTTGTGGGGTTACCGGAAGGCAGAGTGATCATGAAGACCACCTGTCTCTTCCTGGTTCCCTATTACAAAGTCAGGTGATCATCAAAAAATGGCTAGACTATTGCTAATCACAACTCCAGCTCTGGGAAACCTTGAAGCACTGAGATTAAGGATTCCATAAATTATCAAAAAGAAACATTTTTTAAAAACATCTTTATTGGAGGATAATTGCTTTACAGTGGTGTGTTACTTTCTGCTTTATAAGAGTGAATCAGCTATACATATACATATATCCCCATCTCCCCTCCCTCCTGCGTCTCCCTCCCACCCTCCCTATCCCACCCCTCTAGGTGGTCACAAAGCACTGAGCTGATCTCCCTGTGCTATGCGGCTGCTTCCCACTAGCTATTTTACGTCTGGTAGTATATATATGTCCATGCCACTCTCTCACTTCGTCCCCGCTTACCCTTCCCCTTCCCCATATCCTCAAGTCCATCTTCTAGTAGGTCTGTGTCTTTATTCCCATCCTGCCCTTAGGTTCTTCATGACCTTTTTTTTTTTTTTTTCAGATTCCATATATATGTGTTAGCATACAGTATTTGTTTTTCTCTTTCTGACTTACTTCACTCTGTATGACAGACTTTATGTCCATCCACCTCACTACAAATAACTCAATTTCGTTTCTTTTTATGGCTGAGTAATATTCTATTGTATATATGTACCATATCTTCTTTATCCATTAATCTGTCGATGGACACTTAGGTTGCTTCCATGTCCTGGCTATTGTCAATAGAGTTGCAATGAACATTGTGGTACATGACCCTTTTTGAATTATGATTTTCTCAGGGTATATGCCCAGTAGTGGGGTTGCTGGGTCGTATGGTAGTAAAAAGCAACATTTACTGTAAAGACATTGTTTTTGATGTCCTTTTTCTCCTTAAAATATGGAAGTGTTGGCTCAGGAGCAAAGATTGTCTTACTCAATCTAAGGCCATATTTGCATGCCCTATGAAGAGAAGTGTACATTTGCATTCTTTAGCAAAGAAACTGAACAGGAAAAAATACTACTCTTGTTTATGCACTAATTTCTTAGACACTAAAGTATTACAATAACCTCTCTGATAATCGAAATTATCAACCCAAAACTCTTTTTAAAAGGGGCTTGAAAAATAGGAGGACCTGCTTGTGTTTGTGTGGTTTATTATTTTTTCTCAAACACCTGGCACAGTTCCTGGCAGAGTGCAACCACTTATTCATTCATTCATTTAACAAATATTTGCTGAACATTTTCTATGCCCCGGGATCTGTGTAAAGTTAGTGAAATACAGTATTGCATAAGACCATTTATTCCTGAATGGAGCTTATTGTCTAGTGGAGGAAACAGATGAATAAAATATTCATACCAATCAATTTATGTAAAACTATAACTGTGTAAAATTATACTGTGTTAAGTACTAGAGATGGAATGGCTTACGGTGCTATGAAAGCACTCTTTTATGAAAGCATAATATAGAGAAGTTTAACCTACTAAGAGGACATCAGAAAGGCTTCTTCAAGGAAGCAGGCAGAAGTGGGAGAAGGGGGACCCTTAACCCTGGCTACATTCTAATGAAATTGATGCAGATTGAAGGAAAAGCCTAAATATACAAAAAAGAAGAAAACAGTTTTAAGATAAAATGCAAAAAGATAGACATGTCACTGAATATTTTAGAGTTTGAGGTGTTTATGGGATATTTATATGGAAGAATTGGATAGACAGGGCTGATGCTTTGCAGAAAAGTCCCAACCGCAGAATCTTTAGTGTAAGAGTTACAGTTAAAAACTTTGAAGTCAAGACCTCAAAAACAATGCACTGTGAATGCATTGAATACATGCATTCATTTTCCTTTAAACAGTGGGCTGAATAAAGTCCCTCCCCAATATGTTTACATCTCAATCCCTGGAACATGTGACTGTTAGTTAATATGCAAAAAGGATTTTGTGGATGTGATTAAATTATGAACCTTTAAAATTAAGATTATCCTGGGTTATGTGGGCAGGTCTAATGTACTGTAATATAATGCTCCTTATAAGGCAGACTAGGAGGGATCAAAGTCAGAGGAGGATGCAATGTGATGATGGACACAGAGACTCAAGTGCTACTTTTTGTAGTAGAGGAAGGGGCCACAAGCTAAGAAACACAGGTGGCCAATAGAAGCTGGAAAAGGAAAGGAAACTGCTTCTTCCCTCAGAAAATCCAGAAAAAAACAACCCTGCTGACCCCTTGACTTCAGCTCAATGAAGCTCATTTTGGACTTCAAACCTCCCCAGAACTGTAAAAGAATAAATTTATGTTGGTTTAAGTTTGTGGTCATTTGTTACAGCGACAAAAGGAAACTAACATGTATGGAGAGGATAGAAGAGGGCAGAAATAAAACCTTAGGGAAGACTCGCTTCTAAAATAATAGTAGGAGAATGTTCTAGGGCAGAAGATACCACAGAGGAAAACCAAGAAAAAGTGGACTCAGAAACCAAGAGAGAAAATATTTCTAGGTTCGCGGAATCTAAACTGGATGGGGTAGGGAGTTGAACAAGAGGGGCTGATAGATTAGAGAAAATGCAGAGGCCAAGTGACAAGAAGTCCTGTGGAGATACAAGACTAATATTGGGGATAGGAGATAAAAACCTCTGGTTGGTTATGGTTGTTGTGATCTGAAATATTATATTAAAACATCAGAATCTGGAGGTGGGCGGTGATTCAGTATAGAAATGTACAGAGGAGTGGAGCTAAGCTGGCCCACACGTGCACTCAGCTCCTTCAATGTGATGGCAGGTCTTAGAGCTGAAAAGAAGACTTGTCTTTAATTGCCTGATTTACTGAATTTGTGCTTTTCCTGAGTCATTTTACAGAGTGTAGCAACTGTGAGGAATGTTCTTATGGTTTTAATTGATGTATTCATATTTTCCTCTAAGATGGACTCACACCTTTTCATCTTGCTAATATGTGAGAGGCTGGGTTCACATTTTTATTTTCCTTTAAAAATTATAGTGGTCGACACCACATTGCATTTTCAGGATCCATTTTTTTGCACCTCCAAGCTAGATTCTAAAAGTTGAATATTTTTTGTTCTAGATGATTTTGTGTAGCCAGAGAATTGGGAGGAGTGGAGATGGTTGTACACGTCGGAGAGCTCTGATAAAGTGGCACGCAATCCTTCTTAGAACTCAGGGTTGTACTCTCTCCTCTGCCCTCTGCCCTGTGTCCTAGTCCAGGGTCACTCCACTCTGGGAGATCCTGTCAAGTAGGATTCTTTCCCTGTGAAACCCTGGAGACTTTACTTCTATCAGAGGTATCCTGTTGTTCATTTTTCCTGACTTCACCCACTTTTCCCCTGGAGACTTTCCAGTAGTGTTCAATCAAAAGAAAAAGATAACAGTTGAATTTTCTTTACTCCACTTATACTGTGTTAGGGAGCATTGAAAAGCTCTCTCTGAGGCTGACGACATTGTTGAGAGCATGTTTTGTTCACTTCTTCCTTCCCCTCCAGAAACATTTGTTTCTTTCTTTGGATGGGTTTATTAAATTGCATTATGTTATTCTCTTGTTCTTGTTTTGTGCCTGTTGGTGAACATTTTTTGATTTGCTTTTATTGGTGGGTTTTTGTTTTCACTCATTTTGCTAAATTTTATGCGAGGGAAATTAAATGATACAATTGCATTCTGCCATCTTAACCTGGATACTTGTAAACAATATTTCAGTGGTTACTTTTATTCATTATTTAAAAAGGAAGTCAATCTACCAAAATTATACTTCAGATGTAGGATTAATTACTTTTATGAAGTTGAATTTATTACAGATACAGCTAAAACTAACTTGTGTTTTTAACTTCCTTAAAGTGCCTCGATTGTGTAGTGATAGGAGCAATAAACATCAAATATAAATAAGTACTTGCACCTGACAAGTAATTTTAAAATATTTTACATATACTGTGACCATATTTATTTGTATACAGATAATGCATAGTCAGACTGTCTCTACAAATAAAAATGCTGACCATACACAGTTGTAATTCATAGGTATTACATGTCTCTTCTCTCTTGGTTTATATTCCTGTGCATCCCTTCCCGTAATTATTTCCTTAACTCATGGCTGCCAGATCTACTTTAAGACAAAAGCCAAGGAAATGCAGCTTTTGAGTTTGTGCCAGAATTTTTTTTCTACCTTGGAGAAAATAATATTTCTAACTGTATATTACAGTTTTTATCATTCTGAAGTTCTGTTAGAAACAATTTTCTGATTCTTGCTAAACTTTACATAAGCATATGTGAAATGAAAAACTAAGCAGAGAGGTTACAATCATGATGTTTCATAAAAAATAAATGCCCAAGAGAGTTGATTCAGATGCCAACACTGTATACAACTCATATTTAATTCAACTCATCTAATCCTCTTTTAGTTGATATACCCTTGAAATGTGTGGATGCTTCAACAAAAACTCAGTGAGACTCAAAAAAGGATATCTGATAGGGTCATAATGAGACAAAACTATATTGTTTGTGCACGCACGTGCACACACACACATGCACACACACACACACACACACACACACACATAGAATAAATCAAGTCACAGGTGACTGTGACACTGGCAGTGGCTCGTAGCCATGTAAGTGACTCGCATCTTGCCCTGCTTCCTCTCTCTAGCACAAAATTATTTCTGTAGATTCTAACATCTCAACCATTCTATAAAGGAATAACTAATAAAAATGTCTTTCATTTCTTTTTGTTGTTATAAGAAGTGAAAGAACTGTGGGCAAGCCTGATTTATTTCATTAAAATTATTTTAAATCACACCAACCAACATGAAACTGACAGTATGAGTGGACAATAAAAAAGACCATAATTTTATTCTGCTCTCTGATTGTTGGTATCTAGAATTATTAATAAAAAAATCAAGAAGCCCAATAACTTTCAGATGTTGTATTTCAGCCTATGAGAAATTCCTAATGAAATATCAATGAGGACTCAATAGGTAATTCTGCACTTATATTACCATAAGATGAATTTTTTACAGTCTAGTCAAGAGGACTAGAAGTCATTTGGATTAAGATTCCTTTTAGAATCCCAAGGTAGGCTCCTTCTTCCTGAATTCTCTTGGGACAGAGAGACATTTTGTGTCTGAATATACTACCAATACTCTTTTAAAGATGTTATGCATAAGGAGATGCAATTTATAAAGACTTGTGCCTTTTTGTCTTAGAGTATTGCTAACTCTGGTCAAAAATACATAAGCTCCTGTGCCCAAGGCCTATGAGATCTGTAAGCATTGGTACATATGAGGTATGATTTTATGTGACTCTTCTATACTTTAGATGTGGCTGGAATACACTTTGCTATGATAACCTATGTCAGCCATAGCAGGTACTTATGTAATCTCTCTGAAATCTTTCTCTACACTCAAGTTATTGAGGTAATGTTTTGCTAAATAGAGAGCTGTAGTAAATATTGGGCACATATATTGTCACTGGAGAAGTGATTTGAGTTTTCAATATCCTCTGGCCTGTAAGGACAAGACAAATCAATGTTGAAATGTCTGTCAACCCTCTCCACTTAACCCCCTACCATAAAGCTATGGATATCTCATTATACTGTGACCCAACACACCCCATAAATTTCTCCAGTTTAATTCTGAATAACTGAGTGATAAATTCATGCAATTTAAGTAAGCAAAATAATTGTGTTGATTCATGATCAAATTTGTGGTCCATGGGAGCAAGAGTTGGAATGGCTAAATCCCAAAGAAAAAAAGGAACAACTAATTTGGTTCTATTTATTAATTGAGCAGCTACTTACATAATTGGGTATTGCCTTAAAGAGTGAGATCACTTTGTGCATTATCTTACTCCTAAATGGGATGTGGACATTGACTGCTAGACTAGGAAATTATCTTGCATTTTATTTACTAAGGTGTAGCCAATAAAATTTCTTACCACTTCAGGGAAAGTTTATTTATTTATCTAACTGAATAGCCATTTTATTTCAGCAAGAAGGGTCTACTGACCACTTCCTTAATAGAACTTAAACACTGTTACACATGAAAACTTCCCTAGTTCACCCAATTTGGGTGAACTAGACCAATATTCTTTTGACCATATTCTTTTAAAATATTGTTATTAAGGTATAGCTTGCATAAATTGTAAGTGTATAGCTGGATGGAACTTTGCATGTGTATACATTCATGGAACCACAAGTCTGATCAAGGTGTACAGCATTCCCAGCAACCCAGAAAAGAACAATGGGTGATAATGGGCTTTTCCCAACTCGTAGGTAATTGTGAAGCCGAATGAAATAAGTTAAAATGTCATTGGAAAATTACAAAATCCTACCTAAAAAGAGAAAGCTTTGCTGTGGCCATAGTAATAGTTATGAAAGATTTCCCCTAATCCAGAGATTGTTCTTTCACACTTTGTTTTTCTTATTGTATATAAACTTACAAAGCCTGATGGCTTAACTCTGAGCAGATTGAATCTCTCAAAGGTAGACTTTCAAAAATAACAAATTTGAAAATTATGTAAAAACAGTCAAAATTATTACCATAGCCATAGTTCATTAATGTTTCTTCCAAAGTGTAAGCAGTTTAAAGTATTTAATTACTGCCTCTCTTTTCATGCCAACTTGCATATATGTTTGTATGTGTATATAAAACATTATTGCTAAAGTGAAAAATGATTAGCATCCATTGGTGACAAACCAAGCAGAACACTTGCGTGGTTAACAATATTGACATACTCAAAGTAAAAACAAAACAAAGACAGATTAGCTGTTGCTATTTTCTTTAGGGGCTATTAGCAAAGTACAAGGGTATTATTTTAGTTTCTGTTTTTTTTTTAACTAGGGTTAATTATCATCATTAACACTTTTTTTTTAAGATTCTCTAAAGAGAATCTGAGTAACCAGAACAAATCTGCAGATTTGAAGCAGTGGAAAATTGTGCAATTTTTTTTTGATGGTTGATGAATTCAGCTGGACTGTTGGCATTCATTTTCTTCTTACATGTACTCAGTCTTTCATATATACAGTTGACCCTTGAGCAATGCAGGGGTTAGGGGCACCAACACCACTCTCCTCTGACTCCCCACACAGTTGAAAATCCACCTATAACTTCTGATTCCCCTAAAACTTAACTACTAATAGCTCACTATTGACTGGAAACCTTACCGATTAATATAAACAGTCAAATTAACATATATTTTGTATGTTATATACATATATTTTATACATTCATGACATATCTACCTTTTTCTTTTCTTTGTCTTTTTTTTTTTTTTTTTTCGGTATGCGGGCCTCTCACTGTTGTGGCCTCTCCTGTTGCAGAGCACAGGCTCCGGGCACGCAGGCTCAGCGGCCATGGCTCACGGGCCCAGCCGCTCCACGGCATGTGGGATCTTCCCGGACCGGGTCACGAACCCGTGTCCCCTGCATCGGCAGGCAGACTCTCAACCACTGCGCCACCAGGGAAGCCCGATATCTACCTTTTTCGTAATTTTTTTTTGTTATTTCTAGGCTACGTGGCTCATCTGCGAGTATTTTTTAAATTATTGCAAATCTTCAAAAAATTTTCCAATATGTTTATTGGAAAAAATCTGTGTGTAAGTGGACAGGCCAGTTCAAACCTGTGTTGTTCAAGTGTCAACTATATAAGCAAACCCACTATTTTTTTTTTTAAGGAAATGTGTTTATTTCCTTTACTGTCATCTATTATTTTACCTCTCTGTAAGGAAAATTGTCTGTTCAGCCTCAATAGAGCTTTCACCTGTTTGGTGGTTTTAGCTAATATTCCTCGGGTAGTCAAAAATATTCTTCCAGGGAGTTGCAGGTAACTCCAAAAGTGAAACTGCTGTGTCTAAGGTTCATCCTGGGAAGTAGGTTGTCCATGATTAGATCCATTGACTTCAACTTTCCTTTTTTTTAAAGTTCCTGCACTGAACTAATATTGACTCTGGGTGTCCTGAGCCATTTGAAACAACTTACATGTATTTAGAAAAGGATTATTGTGACAATCATGGTAAGCATGATAGTTTTGACAGAACAGTTTTATTGCTCTGGGGTTATTTTTGATAATTTAAGTAGAAAGAATAATATTGCCCATAAAATATAGATAGGAATTTAGTGCTTATGAGAGTAGGGGGATTAGCAGCATTAGTTCAAACTAAGATGTTTGAAACTTCCTCCCCCAAGTTCTTTTAATACCCTTCAGGCTGGACCTGAACACCCAGTCCTTGGCCCTCTGCAAGAATGCAGACTGTTAATCTTCACTGAACACTGGCCAGTTACTGTCAGGAGAAATGTTCACAAACTAGAAGGATGCACCAATTATTTAAACATACTGAAAATGGTTTTGGGATTTTGACTTCCTCATACAATTATTAAAAATGTTAAGATAGATTATAATATCACAGATAAATGTCACTCATTGTCATAATTGTTATGGTTGTTATATTAAAAAGTCTGTATGTATTAGATAAGCATAATGAAGTGTTTACAGGAAAAATGTTACCATGATTGAGATTTGCTTTAAACATGCGTGATTAAGAGGATACATGAAATAAAATTGACAAGATGTTGACACCTAAGGTTCACTGAATTATTCTCTGTACTTTTGAGTATGTTTGAAAATTTCCGTAATAAAAATGTGAGGAAGTCGATGATTATATTATGATATGGATACTAACATCTTTGGGTTCTAAATACAATGCAAGTCATAACTAATGGATAATCTCAGGAGAGAGAAGTTCTTTAGGTATAGTTTGCTCTTCCACTTAACAAATAGGGAAGTAGCAGGTGAAATGTCTTTCTTAGGATCACAGAGAGTTCAGTCAAGAGTGTTCTCTTTTTCAAGTCAGCCAATATATATTGAGCATCTTCAACGTGCCAGGTCAAATAGTGGTCCCTGATCACACCAATGTGAATAAGGCATATTGCAGTTGAGAGAGGAAACCACTTACACAAACAGCTGATTATAAAATAATGTCACTAATAAGAGGGAAAGCTGTGGCATTGTGTGTGTGTGTGTGTGTGTGTGTGTGTGTGAACAGCACAAGCAATAGCATGATGAATAAGAAATAGCATATACTGTTGAAGGAAAAACCAGTGGTTGAGTGTTGCTAGAGGTTCAAGCACAAAGTAGGAGGAAATGACAATTAGGGGTGGAGAGGCAGGCAGGGAACTGAATTGTGTAGATGGTGTAGAGGCTCTGAAGGGTTTTAAGGTGGGGCAGGCGGGTGAAGGATAGGTTTGAGCAGATAACACTGGAGTCAAAAAAGACAGAAAGACGTCTGTGGTCATCAACCAGGTGAGAGACAACAATGACTTGAACTAGATCCAGACCTTGTGGGAGAAGGGTAGGAAGAAAAGGAGATTTCAGACCAGAGTAGTCTCGTAGCAATAGGACAGTGATAGAATGCTTATCTTTCCCTACTTTTCTTCTCTCATCCTTCCTTCTCAAATGCTCTCTTTTGTTCCCCTTTCCTTTCCTGTCCTTCTTTTACCTTCTCCTTTCTGACTTCCCTTTGTTGGATCTTGTGCAAAGATAACTTTTTTTTAGCATGACTGAAATAACTAATTTTGTTTCATCTTAACATAGTTCCCTTGATTTTAGGGTGGATTTGTGATCTGAAAAACACTGAGACAGAATCCCAGCATGAATGAACAACCATGAGCCCTGTGTGGTTGGAAACGAGAGGAACGGGAGCTTTAGTACTTGCCCAAGAAAATGACTTAATTTTTGAAAATCTGTTTTGAAGAGTTAATATATGCTCATGGCACAGAACTCAAAATACAAAAAGTACATAATAAAAAAGTCTCTCTTCTGAATCCTTTGCTCCTCAGCTGCCCGCTTCTTCTCCCTCAAGGCAGCCAGCCATTGTTCTTTCCGACGTTCTTGTGTATTGCTTCAAAGTATTCCATGCATTTACTATCGTACATACACACAAGCAAAGACTTTTAAAAATAACTTGTGTGGAGAATTTGTGTACATACTTGACAAGTTAATTAGCATGCTAGCTGCTAGATTAAAATCTTATTAATCAGTTTGTTGGGCCATTTGATTCTATAGCTCTAAAAGAAAATGTAGGCCTTCTATTGCAGACAACAATGAGCTCACCAAGGATATTCACATGAATAATCTTTGGAAGATGAGAAGTGCTAAATTAAACTATCTGAGCCCTTTCATTTCTAGTAGATGTGAAGACTGTTAATGTCTATCTTGCTTAATTTTCAAAAAGTTCAGCAAACACTCTTTTAACATATTAAGAAATCTGCTTATGTAACAATATATTGCCTGCTAAAAGACATCTATCTTAACTCAAAAATTAGTGAAATCATAAAAAATTTGTTTTTAAAATTAGAGAAAAAGTCTTTAACCTTTATTCAGTGGTAGGTTTCGGCAATTCCACATACGAAAACAATCCAGTTTCTATGTTCACCTCATGTACTCTGCGGTGAAATCTTTACTGCAGTAATTCCTGGAAGAGCAGAATATACGATGCTTTCAAAAATAAATATTAGTCTTCTTCCAGCCCAAGCCAGATTTTCCTAGCTGCTTATCTCCCGAGGTGGCCAGAAGAATACAATCCCTGGTATAGAAATCTGCCGGCTTCACATACATATCTGATCAGAAGTAATGTGCTCACTTGAATAATGTTCTTGCATTTCTGTTGATGATATACGGTATAGTGATTATCTAATAGACATTATGAAGTAACCTCATACATGATTAAAACCACTATGTCTTAATTTGTGGTTGTATTTTACTTATAAAGAAGCCTTCCTTAATAAATACTTGCTTAAGGAATAAGACATTTAAATAGACAATACATAAAAATTTAGTCTAAAGATAATGATTATGCCATGCTCAGATTCTGGCATTTTCTTATTATGATTTGTAGTCCTAGAGACTTAGAAGCACATTGAGGGAATTAAAGAGACTATATATTCCTAAAAATATTAAGCACAAAATTGTCAAATTATACTCTTTCCTTCAATAGGAAGCTAGCTAGCATGCTGCAGAATGTCATAGCTTTCTTATATTTCAAGCAGAAACACTCCGATTTACTGAGTAGTCAAGTAATATTAATGATATTTTACAAAATCATTCTGTTTTTAATATGTTGGGCCTGAAATTATATTATTAAACTATACATGCTATTCTGAATTATTTAATAGTACCCTTTGCACAAATTCTCTAGAAGTTTATCTGTTTTATGAACTACTGTATCCCCAGCTTAGAACATAGTAAGTGCTCAATAAATATTTTTAAATGAACAAATACAACATTATCTATGACTATTTCCATTGGAGTATTTCTATTATTTTCTTCACCACACATTGTATATCTTTTTTCAACTTTGATTTTTTCTTTGTTGTTAGAAAATAAAATCTATGTAGCATAAGGTAGGAAATAAGATTGAAAAAAATTACGGCTTGATCATCTCATTATATTCTAGTTGCATGAGCCTAGTATAGAAAAATATTAACAAGTTAATCGTTTCATTATTTTCCATACCTCATTTCCCTAGTTCAAGTTGACTGTAAATATGGAAAAGCTGTGAACTGCATCCACTCCCCAGCTCCACGTAAAAATGTCCTAAAAAGAACAAAAAGAGAGAGAGCTAGAGGGCTAGGGCATTAGGGACAGAGAGAGAGAGACAGAAGGAGAGACACATTTTGGGAGACAGTCTTGCTTATGTTAATATGATAGCCATTAATGGGACTTTTAATACAAAGTGCCCTACACTCCTCTGCACAGTTCATCATAAGCTAATGAAAGAGGTGCTTTAATTAGGAAGATGATAACTGATTCAGAGGATGAGAGAAAAGAGAAGGATTCCAAACCATCCCATCTATGTACATGGAAGGACAGCTGCCAAGTGAGAGAAGGCTTGTGGGAAAGGGTAGAGAGCAAGTACGCTGCACAACATTCCAATGACTAGGAATGAAGGGAGGTGACAGTGACCTCCATGAAGAAACACACCCTAGAATGTCAAAATATCAGGGGGTAATCCTGGGCCGTCACTGTGAGACATGATAGTAACCACTTCAGCCTCTTTTAATTGTCAGAAGCAAATCAGATTATCTCAAATTTTGGAATAAGTCACTATAATAATCTTACACTTATTGTTAACACTATTGGTTTAACCTTAAATTCTATAATAGTTTTTGGCATCCCTTAGAGAATTAATGGCCTATCATTTGAAATTAAGGAAAAAGGACATTCCTGCTCCAAAGGAAATATTTCCAACTGTTTGACTATCAGGATACTGATCGCTAGTAAGAAATGTGCTTGCTTAGAATGAATAGATAGAAAATGGGGTGCAAATATTACATGTGATTATAAATCAATGATATAGCATAACTCCTAGGATTTCTTTCTTTTTCATTCTGTCATTACTTGTACTTTCTTCTCCTGGAGACCCAGAAAAATTATCTGGTACAAGAAGCTAATACAGTATAAAGGAAAGATGTATATAAACAAGATTTCTGCTTTTAAGAGGGAAGCAGTGATTTCATCTGCACTTTGGTTTTATCATTCCTGCTGCAAAACGAAGGTCTCTATAGAAATTAGGAGTGACCTTGTAGAAATATGTTGGATAAAGACCACTAAGCCAGTGCTACTCACAATGTGGTTCACAGCCAGGTGCCTGTCCCTGGACTATTACCGAGTTGCAGTAAGTATAAACATTGATAGTAAACATTTAGAAATGTTTGAAGCAATTTGACAGAGTAAATTTTTTTTGCCTATTGAGTTTACTTGTAAAAAAAATGAGACTTTTTAATATATCTTTTAGCTCATTTTTTCAAGTAACTTTTTTTTTTTTGCATAAGTACTGGTCTTTGATGGATAAGAAATTAGAAATAAATCTTGTGCCATGGATAGTTTAGTAGATACTGGATTAAACTACTTTGGGAAAAAAGTGCTTATATCTTTCTTCAAAGTTCTGAATAATCCTAAATATTTAGGCCTTTGAGTATTATAAATTTCTGTTTTTTCAGTAAGTAGAATGGTGGTTCCAAGGGCCTGGGTGGGGGAATGGAGATGTATTGGTCAAAGAGTGAAAACTTTCAGTTTAAGATGAATAAATTCTGGAGATCTAGTGCATAATAACTATAGTGAACAATATTGTATTATATACTTGAAAGTTGCTGAGAAAGTAGATCTTAAATATTCTTACCACCAAAAAGACATGGTAATTATATGAGGTAATAGAGATGTTAGGTAATTCTATGGTGGTAATCATTTTGTAATATATGAGTGTATCAAATCAACATGTTGTAAGCCTTAATTCACACAATGTTATATCTCAATTATATCTCAATAAAGCTAGGGGAAAAATCAGAATCTCTGAAAAAAAATTTCTGTTTCTTTATGTTTTCTTTGTTATTTTATAAAATAAATATATTCTGTGTATGGAATGTCTTCATACATTTTGGAAGAATTTTTAAAATTTAGTCTTGTGAAGTCCAGAATTGAAACCAAGCCTGTAGGGAGCATTTTACTTCTGTAATAATAAACACTTATAGGATATTGTTGATGGAAATGGTAGTAGAAGAATTCTACTCTTAGTAAACTTCTTGGTCATAGATTAGCTTACAGACAAATATCAACGGAGTATGTCAGGAGAAAGGTCAGCACACTAAGTTGTTGGAGTGAATATCATGTCAAGAGAAGCAAACAAAACTGCAAATAATTGGGAACTAAAGTAGTTTTATCAAGTTGAAGTCAGAAGTACGGGCATGTGCACCAAAAGAATATTTCAGTAGTTCATAGTCACATGCCAGGGGATGAGGCAATGGATACATTTTAACAAGAAATTTGAGAAACATTTAGTATCTACAGATCAGCTGCCAAGCCCCAAAACCTCTGTCCCAGTCATCCTCAGTCTCGAGAGACCAGGTAGCAGACCACCAGGAACTGCCAGGATGTGTTTTTGAAAACTTTGCATCCTGCCTACCATCCTTGTCATCCTTCATCACTTCTCTCCTATTCCCTTCTTCCTATTTTTGGCTCATTTTTTCCCCTGATCCAAAATGCCGACTGACTTTCACAATGTCCTATCCAGTGTAAACAAAAATCTGTAAGAGTTCTTCCATAAGAACATGACTTTTCAGGTTGAGGCTACTTCTTCCCCCATTCCACTTATGTCAACCATCCTCCTCTATCCCCAAGCTGCTTGCAGAACATCATTGCATTAGCCTTATGTAAAACCCCCACTATTTTGAGATTATTCCTTCAGGTAACATCATCCTCTAACATTGAATGTTACTGGCATGGACTGATCTTCTGGCACTCACCCTCATGCCATCAATGATTTAGCATCTAACTCATTTTTTATACTCTCTACTTCATGCTGTGTTTGACCCTTAACTGCTTTATTCCTTGATTACTTCATCTCCAGCCATGTTCATCTACACCTCTCATAATCTAATACACCTAACGTGGTCATCACTTGGGACTCTACCACTTCTGAAACATTAAATCTGAATACCCCACTCTGACCACAGCTCTCCTCCCACAAGCCTTCTCACTCAGTTGTCCTCACCACCCCTCTCTATGTGGGGCTGGCAGCCTGTGATCCCTCTACCTTGCTCTGTTGGTCCCATCTTACCTTCTTTTCCTTTCTGTCTTGCTTTGATGTCATGGGACCTCATTTCAACCATTCTTTTGCCCACTTTTTTACATCCTAGTCACATTGCCTTTCTATCTATTCCTTTGGCAAATGCTCAGTCCAAGGGTTCCATTTCCCTACATCTAACCTAGACAGCTGAGTATCAATGAAGATGATCCCATAACTGTACACGTTGATGCCTAAACTCAACTAGACCTTCAATACTTTCTGTTTCCCTAGTGAGCTTTCTCCACTCTCTCCTCAAATTTTTCATTCTGCTGTACTCACAACTGACTGATAATCTTGCCTATTTGTTCAGAGAGAAATTATAACTCCATCTTCCTACCACCAAATCTACAAAGAGATGTCCCTGGGAAGAGAAGTTATTTCCCTCCTTAAAGATTAACTCCTGGGGCTTCCCTGGTGGCACAGTGGTTGAGAATCTGCCTGCCAATGCAGGGGACATGGGTTCGAGCCCTGGTCTGGGAAGATCCCACATGCCGTGGAGCAACTAGGCCCATGAGCCACAGCTACTGAGCCTGCGTGTCTGGAGCCTGTGCTCCGCAGCAAGAGAGGCCGAGATAGTGAGAGGCCCGTGCACCGCGATGAAGAGTGACCCCCACTTGCCACAACTAGAGAAAGCCCTTGCACAGAAACGAAGACCCAATACAGCCAAAAAATAAATTAATTAATTAATAAATTAAAAAAAAAAAGATTAACTCCTGTATCTGTACTCATGATCCTATCTCTTGCCTTCCTAGAATACTTGCTATGGACTGAATGTTTGTGTCCCTCTTGAATTCATATGTTGAAGAACTAATATCCAGTGTGATGGTAATAGGAGGTGGGGCCTTTGGAAGGTAATGAGGTTTAGATGAGATCACGAGTCTAGGGCCCCCATGATGAGATTAATGCCCTTATGAGATGAGGAGAGCTTCTCTCTACCATATGAGGACACAGCAAGAAGGTTGTTGTATGAAAGCTAGGAAGTAGCACCAAATACCAGATCTACCAGCACCGTGATCTTGAATTCCGAGCTTCCAGAACTATGAGAATAAGTGTCTGTACCTTCCACCAAGCACTGTTCTTTATGACCACTGCTTTGCAACTAAATCCTTTGAAGGCGTTGTCTATATTTACTGCTTCTAGTACAACTTCACTCATTCTCCAAACCTTGTAAATTTAGGTTTTGTTCTTGCCACTCCGGTTCTTGTCAAAGCCAGCAACAACAGGCTTCCTTGTGGCTAAATCACTGAGATCTTTCCTTGTTTGTCCTCTCTGCTCCTTTTTCCACTGTCGACCACCCTCTTTGGTTCCTTAACACCAAACTCGTTCCACTTCATCTCATTGATTGAAATCTCATATTTCTTTGTAGAATCTTGAAATTTTGATATTTTTCAGAGTTCTATCTTAGATTGTCTTCTCATTTCAATTTTCATATTTCTAGGAAATGTCTCCAACATTTCCTATTGTGGCTTTAATAATCTTCTATCTATATGTTGGTGGCCCCAAAGTTCATCTTTTCAGAGGCAAAAATTCTCCTGAATTTTAGGTGTAGAATTCCTCCTTCCTATAAGATGGCTCTTGGATGTTCCATGAACCCATCAAAGTCAACAATTGCAAAACTGAGCTCATCTTTTCTATTAACCTCTTCCATCTCACTTTTCACCCACTGGTGAAAATTGGGAATCTGAGTATCATCCTTGATGGCACATTTTTCTTTACTTTAGGATTCCTATGTATGAGTCAATCCATCTCTGCTTTCTCTACCCCCTTTATGACACCTAATTCAGTCTATCATCTTATTTTCAGTAGCCTCATAAGGGGTTTCCTTTTCTCTGGGCAGATGTCCCTTCAACTTACTCTCCATAGTGCAGACAATGATTTTTCTAAAATGCAAATCATATGCATGTATCACTACTATGCTTAAAAGTACTCACTAACTCTTTTTTTTTTATAACTATAATCTCCATGCTGTACATTACAACCCATGATTTGTTTATTTTATAACTGAAAATTTGTACCTTTTGATCCTCTTCACCCATTTCACTCACCCTTGCCTCTGACAACCACCAATCTGTTCTCTCTGTATCTACATATGAGCTAATTTTTCTCTAGATTTCTCATATAAATTGAGATCATATGGTATTTATCTTTCTCTGTCCAACTTATTTCACTTAAAATAATGCCCTCAAAGTCACATATGGCAAGATTTCATTATTTTTTATGACTAATATTTCATTGTATATAAATACCACATTTTCTTTATCCATTCATCCATTGATGGACACTTAGGCTGCTTCCACATCTTGGCTATTGTAAACAATGCTACAATGAACATGGGGGTGCATATATCTTTTTGAGTTGGTGTTTTCACTTTCTTTGGATAGATACCCAGAAGTGGAATTGCTGGATCATATGGTAGTTCTATTTGTAATTTTTTGAGGAGCCTTCATACTGTTCTCACAGTGGCTGCACCCCAGTTTACATTCTCACCGACAGTGCATGAGGGCTCCCTTTTCTCCACACCCTCACTAACACTTATTATTTCTTGTCATTTTGATAATAGCCATTCTAACAGGTGGGAGGTGATATTGTGGTTTTGATTTGTACTTCCCTGATCAATCGCTGTTTATTACACTGAAGGTAAAGTCCAAATTTTAAAATATGCTTCACATGATCCATTATCTTCTGGGCTGTCTTGACCATTCTTCCTTTTGCTTCTTAATATGCCAACCATTTAGGATTTAAAATATCTCTCTTCTGTTCTCCTCTCCTCCTTTCCCCATTCTCCTCCTCCCCCCATCTGCTGTCTCTCTCTTTTTTCCAGGCCCTTGCACATCCTCTTCCTTCTGTCTTGAATTTTTCACTATACACACACACGTACACACACACACACACACACACACACACTCCATTACATGCTTCCTCTGGCTAAATTATACATGCACGGTTGAAGGGAATGTAAAATGATATATCTGATATGAAAAACAGTACAATATTTGCCTGAAAATTTTAAATAGAATTATCATAAGATCCGAGAAAATTGAAAGCAAGATCTCAGAAACATATTTGAACACCCACATTCATAACAGCATTCTTCACAATAGTCAAAAGCTGGAGCAATACAATTTTCATTGATGGATGAGATATATACACACAATTGAATATTATTCAGCCTTAAAAAGGATGGAAATTCTGACACATGCTACAATATGAATGAACTGTGAAGACATTATGCTAAGTGAAATAATCCAGCCACTAAAAGAAAAATACTGTATGTTTCCATTTATATGAAGTACCTAGAATAGTCAAATTCATAGAGAAAGAAAGTAGAATGGTGGTTGCCAAGGGTTGATGGGAGGGTGGAAGGGAAATGGATGTTTGTTGTTTAATGGGTATAGAGGGTCAGTTTTGCAAAATGAAGAGTTCTGAAAATTGGCTGCGCAACAATGTGAATGTACTAAACTATACACTTAAAAATAGTTTTGATGGGAAATTTTATGTTACATGTATTTTACATGTATTAAAGTTAAATAACATAATTTAAAATATTTTTAAGGATTTCCAGAATGGTTATCAGCATGCTTTCCTATTAAAGATAAAAATAGCATGTAGATATCAACAAATTGCATGGATACTAAAAATGAATTAAACATTCCCTAGTCTCCACTCCTCCATAAAATTTTTTTGGAGGAGAAACATATCCTTTGCTTCTCCTTATAGAATTTCAGTAAGTAAGTAATTTAACTGATTTATCATTTTCTAAAAAACTGCACTACTGTATACCTGTTATAAGTGATGCAAAAGATTGTGATAATATTCCATTACAGTATTCACAAAATAAAAGTAATATATTACTTGGGATGCATTGTACATATATTTTTCAGCATTATAGCCATATTTACTCCAATATTTGTTTTCTAGAAATTATGGAATTCTATAGTAATCGCACTCTAGCATTGAAGGGGTGAGTGCACTTAGAACAATTAATGGGAATTGACTAGTCAACCATATGGGCAGAGTGAACCTTAAGGTTCACTTAGTGTCAGAGAATACAAATTATCTAAGATTTGCATGAATCACTGTAGCTACTATGCAGGTGCCTATCACCTTAATTCTTGTGCTACAAAATGTCTATAGTAAACAAGCTCAAGATGGCCCCAGTGTTCTTGGACTCCTGTTTTTCATGTTCATGAAATCTCCTTCCCTCGAGTGTGGGCTTCTAATGAATAGAATATAGCAGAAATGATAAGATGTCACTTCCTAAATAGGTTAAAAGAATAGGCTTCCATCTTGGTTGCCTTATTTCTCTGTCTCTTTGTCTCTCTGTATCTGTCTTTCTCTTTCTCTCTCTCTCTGTTTCTCTCTGCCCTTTCTCAGGGGAAACAAGCTGCAGTATTGTGAATAACCCTATGGAGAAGCCCACATGAAAAGGAAGTGGTATCTGGAGATAACAAGCAATGAGGATCAAAAACCATGTGAGTGAACTCAGAAGTGGATCTGAGAAGACTCTGAGTTCAGTTGAATTTAGTCCCAGCCAACATCTGATTGCATCTTTTTTCTTTTTTTTTTTTGAGATTTTAAATAAATTTTATTGTTAAGGGAAAAAGTTATTATATAATTTACAGTGTAATCACCTATTAAAACTAGCAGTAGGGCATAGGGAGAAAGAGCTTCTGGGGGAGGCAGTGGTTCCTGTTTTTAAAGGTTCTTCCCATGTACAAGCCACAATATTCATTATTTTAGTTCAGTAAATGGATTAGATCACCAAGCAATGAACAGGGTCCCTCTTGTATGCCATGTTACCAGAGATAGGAAAAATCATCTCTTTACTTGATTTCCATGGACATAGACTCCAAAATACATGCTCTGCTGAAAATTAGGGGAGATAGGTGTGTTTGGCAATGTCAATAGAAACAATTATAAAGAGAATGTTAGAAAAAATATATCATTAAATGTCTCTTGGCCTATCCTATAATAATGTTTCATTGCTTTCTAAAGACTTTCATTTATCTCTTTAGAGAGCCTCCATCCTTTGGCTTCATCCAAATACTGTCTTTCCCACTTTATTTATTTATTTAACATGTTTATTGGAATATAATTGTTTTACTATATTGTGTTACTTTCTGGTGTACAAAAATGTGAATCAGCTATACATAAACATATATCTCCATATCCCTTCCCTCTTGCACCTCCCTCCCACCATCCTTATCCCACCCCTCTAGGTGGTCACAAAGCACCGAGCTGATCTCCCTGTGCTATGCTGCTGCTTCTCACTATCTATTTTACATTTGATAGTATATATAAGTCCATGCCACTCTCTCACTTTGTCCCAGCTTACCCTTCCCATTCCCTGTGTCCTCAAGTCCGTTCTCTACATCTGTGTCTTTATTCCTGTCCTGTCCCTAGAATCTTCAGAGCCATTATTATTTTTTACATTCTCTATATATGTGTTAGCATACAGTATTTGTTTTTCTCTTTCTGACTTACTTCACTCTGTATGACAGGCCCTAGGTCCATCCACCCCACTACAAATAATTTAATTTCGTTTCTATTATGGTTAAGTAATATTCCATTGTATATATGTGCCACATCTTCTGTATCCATTCATCTGTCGATGGACACTTAGGTTGCTTCCATGTCCTGGCTATTGTAAATAGAGCTGCAATGAACATTTTGGTACATGACTCTTTTTGAATTATGGTTTTCTCAGGGTATATACCCAGTAGTAGGATTACTAGGTCATATGGTAGTTCTATTTTAATTTCTTAAGGAACCTCCATATTGTTCTCCATAGTGGCTGTAATAATTTACATTCCCACCAACAGTGCAAGAGGGCTCTCTTTTCTCCACATCCTCTCCAGCATGTATTGTTTGTAACATTTTTGATGATGGCCATTCTGACTGGTGTGAGGTGATACTTCACTGTAGCTTTGATTTGCATATTTCTAATGATTAGTAATGTTGAGCATCCTTTCATGTGTTTGTCGGCAATCTGTATATCTTCTTTGGAGAAATGTCTATTTAGGCCTTCTGCCCATTTTTGGACTGGGTTGTTTGTTTATTTGATATTGAGCTGCATGTGCTGCTTGTAAATTTTAGATATTAACCCTTTGTGAGTTGCTTCATTTGAAAATAATTTTTCCCATTCTGAGGGTTGTATTTTTGTCTCATTTATGGTTTCCTTTGTTGTGCAAAAGCTGTTAAATTTCATTAATTCTCATTTGTTTATTTTTGTTTTTATTTCCATTATTCTAGGAGGTGGGTCAAAAGAGATCTTGCTGTGATTTATGTCAAAGAGTGTTCTTCCTATGTTTTCTTCTAGGAGTATTATAATGTCCGGTCTTACATTTAGGTCTTTAATCCATTTTGAGTTTATTTTTGTGTATGGTGTTAGGGAGTGTCCCAATTTCATTCTTTTACATGTAGCTGTCTACATGTTATTGAAGAGTTATTGAAGAGGCTGTCTTTTCTCCATTCTATATTCTTGCCTCCTTTATCAAAAATAAGGTGACCATATGTGCGTGGGTTTATCTCTGGGCTTTCTAACATGTTCCATTGATGTATATTTCTGTTTTTGTGTCAGTACCCTATTGTCTTCATTACAGTAGCTTTGTAGTCTAGGCTGAAGTCAGGGAGCCTGATTCCTCCAGCTCCATTTTTCTTTCTCAAAATTGTTTTGGCTATTCATGGTCTTTTGTGTTTCCATACTAATTGTGAAATTTTTCATTCTAGTTCTGTGAAAAATACTATTGGTAGCTTGATAAGGATTGCACTGAATCTGTACATTACTTTGGGTAGTATAGTCATTTTCACAATGTTGATTCTTCCAATCCAAGAACATGGTATATCTCTCCATCTGTCTGTATCACCTTTACTTTCTTTCATCAGTGTCTTATAATTTTCTGCATATAGGTCCTTTGTCTCCTTAGGTAGGTTTAATCTCTTTTTTACAATGGAAGTGCAACAAATGGGAGTGTTTCCTTAATTTCTTTTTCAGATTTTTCATCATTCGTGTAAAGGAATGCCAGAGATTTCTGTGTATTAATTTTGTATCCCACTACTTTACCAAATTCATTGATTAGATCTAGTAGTTTTCTGATAGCATTTTTAGGATTCTCTATGTATAGTATCATGTCATCTGCAAACAGTGACAGCTTAACTTCTTTTCCAATTTGGATTCCTTTTATTTCTTTTTCTTCTATGATTGCTGTGGCTAAAACTTCCAAAACTATATTGAATAATAGTGGTGAGAGTGGACAGCCTTGTCTTGTTTCTGATCTTAGTGGAAATGGTTTCAGTTTTTCACCATTGAGGATGATGTTGGTTGTGGGTGTGTCATATATGGCCTCTATTTTGTTGAGGTAAGTTCCCTCTATGCCTACTTTCTGGAGGGTTTTCTTCATAAATGAGTGTTGAATTTTGTCGAAAGCGTTCTCTGCATCTACTGAAATGATCTAATTGTTTTTCTCCTTCAATTTGTTAATATGGTTTATCACATTGATTGATCTGAGTATTTTGAAGAATCCTTGCATTCCTGGGATAAACCCCACTTGATCTAGGTGTATGATCCTTTTAATGGGCTGTTGGATTCTGTTTACTAGTATTTTGTTGAGGATTTTTGCATCTATGTTAATCAGTGATATTGGCCTGTAGTTTTCATTCTTTGTGACATCTTTGTCTGGTTTTGTATCAGGGTGATGGTGGCCTCATAACATGAGTTTGGGAGTGTTCCTCCCTCTGCTATATTTTGGAAGAGTTTGAAAAGGATAGGTGTTAGCTCTTCTCTAAATGTTTGATAGAATTCACCTGGGAAGCCCTCTGGTCCTGGGCTTTTGTTTGTTGGAAGATTTTTAATAACAGTTTCAATTTCAGTGCTTGCGATTGGTCTGTTTATATTTTCTATTTCTTCCTGATGCATTCTTGGAAGGTTGTGCATTTGTAAGAGTTTATCCATTTCTTCCAGGCTGCCCATTTTATTGGCATACAGTTGCTTTTAGTAATCTTTCATGATCCTTTGTATTTCTGCAGTGTCAGCTGTTACTTCTCCTTTTGCATTTCTAATTCTATTGATTTGAGTCTTCTCCCTTTTTTTATTGGTGAGTCTGGCTAATTTTTTATCAATTTTGTTTATCTTCTCAAAGAACCAGCTTTTAGTTTTATTGATCTTTGCTACTGTCTCCTTCATTTCTTTTTCATTGATTTTTGATCTGTTATTTATGATTTCTTTCCTTCTGCTAACTTTGGGGTATTTTTTGTTCTTCTTTCTCTATTTGTTTTAGTTGTCAGGTTAGGTTGTTTATTTGAGATTTTTCTTGTTTCTTGAGGTAGGATTATATTGCTATAAACTTCCTTCATAGAACTGCTTTTGCTGCATCCCATAGGTTTTGGGTCTTCGTGTTTTCATTGTCATTTGTTTCTAGGTATTTTTTGATATCCTCTTCGATTTCTTCAGTGATCTTGGTTGTTTAGTAGTGTATTGTTTAGCCTCCATGTGTTTTTTACAGTTTTTTTTTTTTCCTGTAACTGATATCTAGTCTCATAGTGCTGTGGTTGGAAAAGATATTTGATAAAATTTCAATTTTGTTAACTTTACCAAGGCTTGATTTGTTAACCAAGATATGATCTATCCTGGAGAATGTTCCGTGACCACTTGAGAAGAAACTGTATTCTGTTGTTTTTGGATGGAATGTCCTCTAAATATCAACTAAGTCCATCTTGTGTAATGTGTTGCTTAAAGCTTGTTTTTCCTTATTTATTTTCATTTTGGATGATGTGTACATTGGTGAAAGTGGGGTGTTAAAGTCCCCGGCTATTATTGTGTTAGTGTCGATTTCCTCTTTTATGGCTGTTAACATTTGCCTTATGTATTGAGGTGCTCCTATGTTGGAGGCATAAGTATTTACAATTGTTCTATCTTCTTCTTGGATTGATCCCTTGATCATTATGTAGTGTCCTTCTTTGTCTCTTATAATAGTCTTTACTTTAGAGTTTGTTTTGTCTGATATAAAAATTGCTACTCCAGCTTTCTTTTGATTTCCATTTGCATGGAATACCTTTTTCCATCCCCTTACTTTGAGCCTGCATGTTTCCCTAGGTCTGAAATGGTTCCCTTCTAGACAGCATATATACAGGTCTTGTTTTTGTATCCATTCAGCCAGTCTATGTCTTTTGGATGGAGCATTTAATCCATTTACATTTAAGGTAATTATCATTTTGTATGCTCCTATTACCATTTTATTAATTGTTTAGGGTTTGTTTGTCAGTCTTTTCCTTCTATTGTGTTTCCTGCCTAGAGAAGTTCCTTTAGCATTTATTGTAAAGCTGGTTTGTTGGTACTGAATTCTCTTAGCTTTTGCTTGTCTGTAAAGGTTTTAATTTCCCCATTGGATTTGAATGAGATCCTTTCTGGGTAGAGCAATCTTGGTTGTAGGCTTTTCCCTTTCATCACTTTAAATATGTCCTGCCACTTTCTTCTGGCTTACATTGTTTTTGCTGAAAGATCAGCTGTTAACCTTTTGGGGATTTCCTTGTATGTTATTTGTTGCTTTTTTCTTGCTGCTTTTAATATTTTTTATTTGTATTTAATTTTTGATAGTTTGATTAATATGTGTCTTGGCATGTTTCTCTTTTGATTTATCCTGTATGGGACTCTCTTCACTTCCTGGACTTGATTGACTATTTCTTTTCCCATGTTATGGAAGTTTTCAACTATAATCTCTTCAAATATTTTCTCAGACCATTTCTTTTTCTCTTCTTCTTCTGGGACCCCTATTATTTGAATACTAGTGCAGTTAATGTTGTCCCACAGGTCTCTGAGAGTGTTCTCAATTATTTTCATTCT
This sequence comes from Phocoena phocoena, assembly GCF_963924675.1. Classification (NCBI taxonomy): domain Eukaryota; kingdom Metazoa; phylum Chordata; class Mammalia; order Artiodactyla; family Phocoenidae; genus Phocoena; species Phocoena phocoena. The sequence goes on along the minus strand of NC_089222.1, from coordinate 118,358,258 downwards.
TTTTTCTTCATCCTGCTCTGTGGTAGTTATTTCCACTATTCTATCTTCCAGGTCATTAGCTGTTCTTCTGCCTCAGTTATTCTGCTATTGATTCCTCCTAGAGAGTTTATAATTTCATTTGCTGTGTTGTTCATCATTGTTTATTTGCTCTTCAATTTTCTAGGTCCTTGTTAAACGTTTCTTGTATTTTCTCAATTCTATTTCCAAGATTTTGGATCACCTTTACTATCATTATTCTGAATTCTTTTTCAGGTAGACTGCCTATTTCCTCTTCATTTGTTTGGTCTGATGGGTTTTTACCTTGCTCCTTCATCTGTTGCATATTTCTCTGTCTTCTCATTTTGTTTAGCTTACCTTGTTTGGGGTCTCCTTTTCATAGACTGGAGGTTCATAGTTCCCATTGTTTTTGGTGTCTGCCTGCAGTGGGTGACTTTGGTTCAGTGGCTTGTGTAGGCTTCCTGGTGGGGTGGGCTGGTGCCTGTGCTCTGGTGGGTGGGGCTTGATCTTGTCTTTCTAGTGGGCAGACCTATATGTCTGGCAGTGTGTTTTGGGGTGTCTGTGAACTTAGTATGACTTTAGGCAGCCTCTCTGCTAATGGGTGGGGTTGTGTTCCTGTCTTGCTAGTTGTTTGGCATGGGGCGGCCAGCACTGGATCTGGCTGGCTGTTGGGTGGAGCTGGGTCTTAGCGTTGAGACAGAGATCTCTGGGAGAGCTTTTGACAATTGATATTACATGAGGTTGGGAGGTCTCTGGTGGTCCAATATACTGAACTCAGCTCTCCCACCTCAGAGCCTCAGACCTGATACCAGGCCAGAGCACCAAGACCCTATCAGCCACAGGCCTCAGAAGAAAAATAAAGAAAGGAAAAAAATTAAAATTTATTTTAAAAAAATTAATAGTAATAATAAAAATGGAGGAGAGCAACCAAACCAGTAAACAAATCCACCAATCATAACAAGTGCTAAAAACTAAACTAAGATAAACATAAAAATCAGAAGCAAATCAGTCACAGACAGCAAACCCCAAGTCTACAGTTGCTCCCAAAATCCATTGCCTCAATATTTTGATGATTCATTGTCTATTCAGGTATTCCACAGATGCTGGGTACATCAAGTTGTGGGGATTTAATCCACTGCTCCTGAGGCTGCTGGGAGAGATTTCCCTTTCTCTTCTTTGTTCGCACAGCTCCTGGGGTTCAGCTTTCATTTTGGCCCTGCCGCTGCATGTAAGTTGCCCTCAGGCCTCTTTACCCCGCCCAGACAGGAGATGGTTAAAGCAGCGGCTGATTATGGGGCTCTTGCTCATTCAGGTCAGGGGGAGGGAGGGGTACAGTAGTTATAATTGGAATGTGGGGTAAGCCTCTGGCGGCAGAGGCTGGCATGGTGTTGCAAAAACCTGAGGTGCGCCTTGTGTTCTCCCGGGGAAGTTGTCCCTGGATCATGGGGTCCTGGCAGTGTTGGGCTGCACAGGCTCCTTGGGTGGGGGCGGGGCTGTGGATAGTGACCTGTGCTTGCACAGAGGCTTCTTGGTGGCTGCAGCAGCACTAACGTTTCATGCCTGTTTCTGGGGTCCAACCTGATGCCTGCGGCTTGTGCCCGTCTCAGGAGATCGCTTAAGCAGTGCTCTGCCTTCTGTGTACACAGGGGGAAGGAATCCCCTCTCCTCACCCACCCTAAAATAATGGTCTCTTGGCTCTTCAGCAGGTCCAGACCTTTTCCCGGACTCCCTCCTGGCTAGCTGTGGTGCACTATCTACCTAAGACTGTCTTCACACAGCCAACCCCAGTCCTCTCCCTGGCGTCTGACCTCCTAAGCCTGAGCCTCAGCTCCCAGCCCCAGTCAGCCCCGGCGGGTGAGCAGACAAGCCTCTAGGGCTGGTGAGTCTTGGTTGGCACTTATCCTCTGTGCGGGAATCTCTCCACTTTGCCCTCTGCACCCCTGTTGTTGCGTTCTCTTGCATGGCTTTGAAGTCCAAACCCTGTCTCCACCAGAGAAGGGACTTCTTAGTGTGTGGAAACTTTTCCTCCTTCATAGCTCCCTCCCAGAGGTGTAGGTCCCATCCCTATTCTTTTGTCTCTGTTTTTTCTTTTGCCCTACCCAGGTACATGAGGATTTTCTTGCCTTTTGGGAGGTCTGAGGTCTTCTGCCAGCGTTCAGTAGGTGTTCTGTAGGAGTTGTTACACATGTAGATGTATTTTTGTTGTATTTGTGGAGAGGAAGGTGATCTCCACATCTTACTCCTCCACCATCTTGAAGGTCCCCCCGGATTTCATCTTACGAGAGACCCTGTCAGACCCTGACTTAGAGGCACCCTGATAAGCTGTGCCTAGATATCTAATCCACAGAAGCTATGAGATAATAAATATCTCTTGTTTAAAGCTGGTGAATTGGGGGATAATTTGTTATACAGTGATAAATAATGAATACATTATTGAATGTATCAAATATAATAAACTGTTAAAAGTAATGTTTTGCATAAACTTTTCATACATTTTTAGGTAAAGCTACATACATACATACATACATACATCTTTGGCATAGTTTCTATCCTTTTCCCTTGTCCCAGTTCCTATACTGTTATGATGATCTAGCTTCTGATGTTTGGATCATGCATGTTCAGCCTTATCTAATCAGCCACATTATTTTAGCCTTGTTTATCATCTTTTTAATGTTCTTAATAATCTCTCTCTCTTTTTTTTTCTTTCCTCAATCTGAATTAGAACATATATTTTTCCAGTCTGCTTCCAATTCTTTAAGTATATCAGGATAAAACAGTACATATTTATGAGCAAAAGGTGTTTAAGTGGTGTAGTTAATAAAGACAATTCATTTGGTGGTTGGGTCCTCAAATACATCAATCAACAACAGAATGAATTCTTTGGTCCCTATTGTGAACTTATTTCTCGTCCTCAAGAAGCACTATTATTACTTACCAGGATTATGTTAATAGCCTCCTAATTGGTTGTCATCCTTCTACACTTACTTCTCTTCAGTCTATTTGTAACACAGAAGCCAGAATGACTGATTCTGTTAAAACATAGATCAGACCATGTCTTTCTTCTGTTCAATACCCTTCAATGGCTCTTCATTCTACTCAGAGTAAAAGACATTAGAGTACCCTAAATTGTCCCCTAGTCCCAATCTTTTAATCCTATAATCCATGAACTCTTTACCAAAGGACCAGGCCCCATCTCCCTTCAGCCACACCCTGATCTTTAATCGCATTTTCCAAGGACACTCCCACTTTAGGGCCTTTGCTCTAGTTATAGCCTCTGCCTGAACTTTGCCCAGATATGCTCTTGGCTAGCTTATTACCTCTTTCAGGTCTTGATCACAATTTCACCTCCTCAAAGAAACCTATTTTGACCTTTACCAAATATTCTAACTCCCCACATCCTGCCCCAGCCTTCAGGGTTCACCATCACTTATCATCTTCTAATCTACTAAATATTGCCTTATTATTTGTCACATTTACGGTTTATTATCTTTCACCATTGGACAGTAAGCTCCATGAGATCCATGAGATCTTTGTTTTGTTCACTGTTATATCTCAATCACCTAGACCATTACCAGGTGCATAGTAAGTGCTCTTTAAATATTCATTGCACTAAATTGTGAACAACTTAAATTGATTTGCCCTTTCAGCTCTCAAAACATGACCACTCGTAACAAAGTATTAATAAGTAAGTAAAAATTATGAAAAGTTTTACTACTGCATAAAGAAAAACACTCTAGCTGCAGAGTCCTTGCTTTCCCTCAAAACAAGAACCTGATGAAGCATATTAACAAACGGGGACATGATTTATTCATTACCATTTGCAACATCTTGACTGAGAAAATTAAATTGTTTTGTAGATGCTTGATACACCCTGGGACCTTTTCAATTTCTTCGCTTTTTTTCACTGTTCTTCCCTCGTTAATTTTTCTTGTTTTCTTAAAAGGACTATAGGAGAGTAAGCAATATTCTGCTCCTTTGGCAAATAATTGATCGCTTGGCCTCTTGAACTCCTCCATGGAGTGTGTCTCCACAGGTTTACTTAGCATCCTGAAAGGAGTGATGGAATTGGAGAGCAATTTCTTACGGGAAACCATGCAAAAAAAATAAGAGTAAATGCTTCTTATTTTGGCCACAGTGCAAGATAAAACAGATGACCAGCAAAAGACACTTTCCAACATAAATTTTTAAAAACATATTTTACTGATCTTCATTGTCTCAGGGGGGAAAGATGCTTGTCAACTCACCCTTTCTGTTGCTCTTCATATCAGCATTAACATCAAATCACAGATTAGAAATAGAAGAGGCACATTTGGGGATTTTTTAAATTATTGAGATATAATTCACACATAACATCGTGTTAGTTTCAGTTGTACAGTATAATGATTCGATATATGTGTATACTATGAAATGATTACTACAGTAAGTAAATTCACTGCCAATTACATCCTTTTTTTTAACCTCTGTGTTTTTAGTGCTTCACCTTAGAATTAGCTTTGTAGTTAGCTTTCACATTATGATGAAAACTATACTTATATATTATCTCGTGTTTAAATATTTCCCATATACATATTGTTTTTCATCATCTTTTCCATTAAGCAAAATCCTCAGTATTTAACCTATACAGGTTGCCTTTCAGAGATCTCATAATGTTATAGTAAAATAAAGCCATGATGATAATGAAAAAAAGAAAAGAAAGAACACATTATTCTCTAAATTTTAAACGATAAAGTAGATTATAAAAATCAAAATCAAATTCCTTTGTACTTAAGGAAAGTACAAAGACTTATTGAAATAAGTAAAGCCTTATTGAAACATCATAGATCAAATCCTTTCTAAAATATCTTTATAATAAAAATTTGTGTATAATAAAAATATTTCCAAACCTTAGCTTGTGATCTAATAATTGTAAGCAAGAATATCTAATACAACTAAATTCTAGACCAGGAGTTAGCAAATTTGTTGCCTCTTTTTGTAAATAAAATATTTGGAGCATACACGTGTCCATTCCTTTGTGTGTTGTCTGTAACTGTTTTTGTGCTACAACAGTAGAGTTTAATAGCTGTGACAGAGACTGTATGACCTGCAAACCTAAAATATGTACTATCTGGCCCTTTACAGAAAAAAATTTGCTGACCTCCTGTTATAGACAAATAAAAAATTGAGGCAGTTCTTTATATTTCAGTACACTGAAATTAACCTCATGTTCCCTTCTATCATTTAATAGGGAGGGAGAACTTGGAAAAATTTCAGAGTTTTCTGGCTGTGAGTAGTTAGTACAAATTGACCAGGACAAGACAGAAAGAATATTGGCCACATTAGCTGCTCATTCTGGCCACACACATGTCCCCATATTATCCCTCTGTTCTCTACTAAGTCTTCTCACTAAGTACCTGAGACACGTGAGTCTTCCTTGAGCTCTTACTGTCAACAGAAATGTTGATTTTTCTCTCACGACCTTCTGACTTTACCTTCTCTCCTAAATTGATCTTCTCTCTTCAGACTGTGGTTGGGTGCACTTGTCTGCTGGTTTGGCCTGGATGTATTCTGTGATTCTCTGAGCTACTTTGCCCTCCATGGCTGGGTGCCAAGATGCTGGCTCTTGGTCTTTATTCTTAAGCCTTAAACTTCAATTACTGTTTCAAATTCTGATTTTTAGATTCCCGTCTCAGGCTGCCCTTTCTGTTCTGTTCCCCAACCACACAAGAGACAGTGAGTAATAAAGGACCCAGATAGCATTTTGATGTATTTAACAGGTCATTAGAGGAAAACCATAGGAACCAGAATTACTTAGTCTCAAGGAGAAAGGGCAAGCAGAAAATTAAGGTTGCTAAATTCTGAAATTCTACAAATATGTGCCATATGGAGAAAGAGAATCAGTTATTTTGTATAATCACAGAGAGATGGATGTGAACAAACTTGGTAAACACGAGGATTGGGCTAAAACAGTATGAAAAATGTCAAGAATCACAAATTTTCAAGGTGGAAAAATTCTATAAACAAGGTAAATCTCAGTATCTTGGGATATTCAGTAGGTACTAAAGCTTAAAATCAGCAGACAATGTTGATGACGTATAAAATTTCCTTGAAATGTATGGTTGAAGCAATAGCTCTCATGTTATTTTTACTGAGGAAAGGCCAGAGGCAAAGCAGAAAAGTTATATTTCACAACATTTAAAAGAAACAACTACCATGAAAAAAATACTGTTTTACAAACAAACTCTTTAGTGCTTTCTTTTAGATTACCTAATCTTCAGGTTACACTAAGAAAGGATTTATTTTACTCTAAAATAATAAAAATAATTTTCTATATTCTTAAGTATGTTTATAATTTTAATTTTACATTCTAGAGTTTATTTTGTTTGTTTTTAGTTCTCTTTTTTAAGCATTTGCTAGCTTTTCTGATCCATTTATTGAATACCTCATTTTTATTCACCGATTTTAAGTACTGTACTGACTTTAGAGTATTTCTAATTCCCTGTACCATTCATGGACTCTACACAGATCCACTGGTCTGTAGGAAACCTTATATATGTCCACAATAGTCAGTTTACATTTGGAAATAGCATATTTTACTATCCATTATAGCACGTTTTCTTCATTCATCATTTTGCTCAAAAAAATCCTGGTTATTGTCCTACCTATATTCTTGCTGATCAACTTTATAATATATGTAATTCAATTTTGTAAACTATACATGCATATTTTATGTACACATTGCATACAGTGTTTATAATGCTCTGAAAAAAATTCTGCAGGCAAACATCAAACTGATCATGTTGGCTTTCTCAAGGAGGGTGAAGGGGTGATGGTTGTGGAATGGAAAGGGCATGATTACTAGGGTGATGGGGTCAGTTGTGTGACTCAGATTTGGATGTTGGGGAAAAGCATTTTAAGAGCAGTAATTTGTATAGAATTTGAAGACACATAGAAATTAGTGATATGAAGAAGGAAAGGAGAACATTTGAAGTAGAAGAAAAAAATCATAATCAAGGTGATATGTCTTCAAAGAACTGCTATTCAGGATGGTTTAAGCTCTGGGGAATATCTAAAGCTTTAGCTGAATGCTTGGGTGAGAGTCACAGTATAAAAGGCAGTCATGCCAAAATTAGAAGCTTGAACATTTTATGACCCTTTGGATAAATCACCAAAAAATTTTAAACAAGGTATTGTCATGATCAAGTTTCACCCTTAAAATGTCATTCTGATGTTTGAAGGAGGCATATAGGACATTATGTAGCAGGCTACCACAATAATCCATGTGTAGATCATAACCTTGGTCTTCATGTAGTCTAGTTTCTTTGTGATGTCATAATCAAATAAACACAAATTTTGTGGCAAGTATATTTAAATGCAATGTAAGACTTTATTAGAATTTCAGGAACAGTGTAAGAATCCTTTTTTTACCCATCTTTCTATATCCCTCCAACCCTAGAACTACACCAAACACTTTCTTCCATCCTCAATTCAAGTGTGGGCTCCAGGATTTCTTTTCACTCATCTCCCTGCCTTCCTGGATGTGTTCTTTCTTCCCATTACCTTTTTCTCTCCCTTAGTTCTGTTTCTGGTTATTTCCAACTCTCAATTATTTTAACCCATTATCACTATGTGCATAGCAGATGGTTCGTAAGTATTTCTTGCAAAGGAGAAGAGGACATACTGCAAATACACATAAATCATTTTTATCTTTGTTAAACAGTAGAAAAGTGATTAGCGACTATTCTCTCATAGTGGTCTTAGAGATAGAGAAGAGGGATGGATATCAAAGTAATAATGGAACTAGAGTGAGGGAAATTGGGTGTGGAATAACAGAGATAAAGTACTGAGGGGGAAAAGTGGAGCTTATCCAGAAATACTCTCCATGTCTCTAGCTAGGAAATGAGATCATTGGGAGGTACTTTTGACTAAGCAAGAGAATGTCACGGGAGAAGAGTTAGAGGGTACACGATGAATTCAGCTTTGTAAAGGTTGATTTTAAAGTGTTTTAGATTACCTAAGAAAAGCTCTCCAGGTACAGATGGAGAAATGAGACTGTGCCTTAGAAGAAGAGTGGACTTGCGATTCATCATTGTAAAGGTGATAGTCCAACCAGAGAATAGGGCTCAGAGGTCTGAGGGAAAAATGCAAGATAAAGAATAAGATAGAAGACAAAGAGTTTCCAAAAGTCTACGAAAGTTAGAGCAGAGAAGAAGGTGGAAAAGAAGCAGATGAGGGAGGAAAATGCTTCTTGTTGAAAGTGTCAGATATTACAGAGAAGTTGAGAACCTCATGAGCTAAGAATTGGAAATAGCAGAAATAGGCTTAAGAATTGTCCATTGCATTTGACCCCATTAAGAACCATTTCAGTGGAGATGGGACTGCAGGCTGATTAGTAACAGGGATATTAACTACACTTTCAATGCTTTTGTTTGTGAGGAAAGATACTGAGTTGAAATGAGAATCTAGAAGTCAGCTCTTAGGTAAAAGGGGCTATGTGGATGAGCAGCCTCTTTTCAAGAGGACCAAAATAGATGTCTCATCTTAAGGGAGAACCAGGGTTAAGACATAGTAGTTAGACTGAGGGGGAGCTGGTGAAGTGCTTGAATGAAAAGGGACATTTATTTATAGTAGAATGTCGGTTCTATATGGCACTGTGGGAAGAATTTAATATGACTCTCTAGGCATATGTGCTAGAAACTGCAGGGTGGTGAGGAGAGAAGACTTTGTTCCTGCCTCGAAGAAGATAATCGTCCAGTAGAGATACTCATCTAGGTAACAAATATTTAATAAGAACCTACTATGTGCTTGGAGACACTGTTCCAAGCACTGAGGGTACAGTAGGAGGTACAAAACAAGGTCTAGGTCCTCGGAGAGATTGTATTCCAGTAGAAGAAGACATGCACACAAAGAAATTCTTTAACCATTTATAGAGCTATGATAGCTGCCTTGCCCCACAGAATTGATAAGTTCTTCCATCTTTGTTTCTATTAAGCCCTCCATAGGAAGCAAACATGGAAGGATATGTCAATGTTACGGGGAAAGGCAGATAGGAGGAGGCAGGTGGAGATTCTCCTTTGCAAAGAAGGGTATAAAGATTGAGACGAGTCTTGAAAGAAGAGTAGGTATTCACCAGATGGAACATGTAGGGAAAGGCAGGACAGGCAGAGGGAGCGATATGAGCACAGGCTAGGAGTTTGACAGGAAAATGGAGTGAGAATGGGAAGATGAGTCATGGGAGAGGAACAAAGAGTAGGATGAGGATTAGGGTGTGAGAGGGCAGAGGACCGTTGGAGCATGCATTTTGGGTGGAGGCCAGGGATGGCAGGAATGAAAAGCTTTGTAGGATTAAGTGGCCCCAAGGTTCTGAAAGCCTCTGGCTTAGAGTGGTGTTCACCCTGGCACAAAGAGAGACATGACCGGTGCTACTGTCAGTGGCCCAACCCAGTCAGCAGGCTCGGTTAGGGTGCCAAAATGAATGCCTCGGAAAAGTGATCTGTGCTTCTGTTGAGCTTGGCCCAGCTTGGCTGGAAGGACGGTGCAGGCATGATGGGAGCATATGGAAAGTGAAAGATTCCACGGAGTCTCATGGGTGCACAGTTATGTAGAGGCATCTGAGCAGACACTCCCACACGTCCTCTGCCTCGCTACATCACCATGGGCGAGGGAGTCTTATTTCCCTAAAAGGTCCAGTTCTTGTCCAGAATGAAGGGAGTCAGAATCAATGAGCCCTTAGGTCCCTTTTAGCACTGAAATTCTAAGAATCTACTTGAGCAAAACTTCTTGAGATAAGGAAATGTGCTTTCCTTATTTTTCTAAATTTACTTTGGAACAACTCTTTTCTTGTATGTGAAACAAAACCTTCTAGTAAAGGACTCAACACATAATAGAAGTGCAATCAATATGTAATCAATTGATTCATTTCATACTGGCAGGAAACTTTTATTCTTCACATTAAAATGTAACGAGTTGTTATAAGTAAGCTCCAGGTACAAATAATACAAGCCATACTTGGCGTTATCATTTTTTTCTCTTTATGTTTTACTTTGGTTGCCTGGCTACAAATGTTTCCAAGCTTTTACTCTTTCTGATTTTTCAGCTGGTAAATCAGCATGCAAATTAACCTGCACCCAAAGATGTGGGTCCTGAAAGCAGGAGGACTGGGGATAAAGAAACGTTTTTATAAAGTTTTTCAAATTTAAGAATATTTACTACCCTGAAGTCTATCGTTATTTTGTTCAAATAAATATTGGAGTATCAACAGAAAATTTAGGAGAGGATAAAATATCAGGGAAACTGAATCATTTGAATTTATCTTCATGTGTGCTCCAAATCTTCTGAGTTTGGGAGGGATGTCTCCCTGTCATTTTCTCACCTTTATAATAAGTTTTAGTCTATTTTCTCCTTCTATCATTCCAGCATTTCTCTGACCCAATTTGATTCCCCTTTTATTAATGTTTACCCTCCTCCCTATAGTGAGTCTGTTGCGATTTCATTCATATGTTCTTCATTCCTTTGTAGATAATACCCGTAGTGACCAAAAATGAACTCAAATCCTGACTCACAGAGGCCCCCTGGACGGTCTGGTCTTATGGAAACCTTGGCTACTGCTCCTTGATTGCCCTGCCATTTGTCATTATTCTTTGTTTACAGTCTTTGAGCCAGTTTTCAATCCATGCGACAGCACTTCTGTCCAAATCAATTTGTATTAATTTTTCAAGTCAGATTTCGCAAGGCACTGCAGTCAGTGGATTCCGGAGGTCCAGGCATATTACATGTTTCCTTCATCCAGTGATTTTGTAATGAGATATTTTTTTAAGTGGGGGTAGGGAGGAGATCGTGTTTCTCCAGCATGATCTTCCTGCACTGTCTCACCGGCCAGTGACAATTCATGTGTGCAGGTATTGACGCCGGCGCGAATTTAATACCTATGATAAAGTGGAGGATTTTTTAAAATGGAACTGAAATGCCAGCTGCTCCTCGCTTTCCTCGCACCATATTGTCTAATGAAGTGGCCCCTTTTTCAGCGGCTCCAGCCAGGAATCTCTGAGTCATTTTTGATCCTCTTTTATCCTTTCATCAACATTTGATGCTTGGAACGAAGCCAAATTATGAGAGCGCATCAGACTCCCTCTCCCTGGCTCCGCATCCCTCTCTCTCCCTCCTGCGCTCAGTTATTAACGTTCCCGCAGCCCTAAACTCATTTCTAACCAGCTGCACCTCTGCAGTTCTTTGTTCTTTGGTCCAACGTGGTCACTCGGCTGTTGCAAACTGTTTTAAAATCATCTGGTCAAGTCGACCCCGGAGCCATGGGCAAAGCCTCATTACTCAGGCGCTTAGCTTTCTTGAAATTGTTCAGAAGCCTTGGCTCCTGTGGTCCCTCATTGTCTTCACCTTTTTCACTGGGCTGGGAGCAAACGCAGTTCTCTGGAATTCACTGCCATTGTTTCAGGTCTTAAGACATTTAATCTCAATAAAAATCTAGCAGATTTTGTGTGTTGGTGGGCAGGGGCAGAGTTGTGGAGTTCTTGCCTGTGCTATCTAGGAGTACTGTCATTTTAATAGTTCTCAGAGTCTTGTGCTATTTTAAAACAAAAACAGTTCTAGCCTAGCTCTTTAAATCCACCATTTATTTTTTTGCAAATCATCCTGATGCAAAACTCTCAAAAAGCCAAAAAACAGCACTCACAATAAAGGATAAGTATTAGGTTTAACCCTTTGTCTGTATTTGAACGTCTCTCCTCCAATGAGAATAGTCACTGGTTTTTAACTTTGCCTGTTTCTACCTTGCGTTGCTCCCATCTGACTGTCTGAACTTTGTACTGTTTCTGCCCCCCAAATGAATTTTATGATACTTGACCTTTTTATCTAGCAAATCAGGCCCTTCTGTAATTAAATTAAACTTTTCATGGGATGAACTCAACTATCAAATGTCGTCTTATCTTCAGCAGCAGAAGTTGAAATAGAAATATCAGACATGTAGACAAGAAAGAGTCAAAACAGATCATTAACACCAGACTAAATGCCTTTAGACTGTCTTACAATGACTTCATGCTTAGCTGTTGAAAATAAGCTGTCAAAAACTATGTTGCTGTCTGTTCAAGGAATATGAAGTAGTAAACCAAATACATTTGCTTTGAAGAATTTCTGGAACAGCTCTGAAAAACATTAGCAATTTGGCATGGACATGTGAATGTTGGAGTGGATGGAATAACTGTTTTGGGGACAGAAAGCGCTAAATGTTAGACATGCTATATTATGCTCATTGGACTATCCTTTGCTAATAAAAGCTAATGGAAAATGAGAATAAACCAGTTAGAATATACAGAATGCAAATAAATATTAGAAGATATGGCCCAAACTGCCATTAAATACTAAGATATATTTTAACTCCTTCTTAAACATTTTACAGTGCATTTAAACTTACAATTAAAAATTCTTTCAAAGTGTGTAAATAATAAATAAGTGAAGTTTAGTCCTAATTTTCAAACTTCAAAAATAAGTGATGTTTTATTCTGGTCTCTCAAAGAAATTAAACAGGTCTGATAAAACCAGCAAGAAATATGAATGGAATTTGTGACATTTTATCACCTTTATGTTTTCTGAGGGTCTGTTTTCTGATTAATAAAACCGCTGGGACTTATTTGTTGCAGGATGTTACACATGTTATTCTTAGAAATCGGGAAGGAGATGGTGATGTCCCGTTATTACTATGCATGGTAAAGGAAAGAGATATCGTATGCAAAGCACCTATTACTGTGCCTGGTGCATAGTAGGTGCTCAGTACCTGCCTTCTGCATTACATAAACCCATTCAATCAAAGTGTGGTCAGGTACTGCTTTTCACATAGAACTATTGGTCTGACCTCTACAACTTAAAGTGTTTGCCTCTTCAAAATTCAAGAGGGCATAGATATGTTCTGGGTGAAGCTAATGCAGACTTTATCACTATTTCTCGACAATGACAAGAGTGTGATAGATTGGCAAGGACCTTGCAGTTGAGTAGACTTGTTTTTTAATCCAGTCGCTAATAGATATATGACTTTACATCTCTTTGAGCTATTTAATTTTTTCATCTGAAATGTAGGAACAATATCACTTACCTCAGTGTTGCCGGAATTAAAGGAAGTTATAGCTCTAAAATGTCTATGAAACTGGCTGTTTCATAGGAGATGTTCATTAAATGTAATTTTCCTTTCCTTTGAGGAAGAGAGTTGGGGAGAGTTAGAGTGTCAAGATACTAGCTGAACAGGCAGGAACAATAATTACATGGGCTGAGCCAATACAACTCAGGATAAGTAAGGTGTGAGGGATCTGCCGTGAGTTCAGGTTAATAGTAGAAAAATTAACTTCAAATCAACTTCTGGTAAGGCTGTCCTCTCCCTGGAGGGTCCCTATAGAGTACCATAAGTGGTATCCAAACATCAGTGTATCAGAATCACCCAGGGAACTTGGTAAGAATACAAAGGCACACGCCCTATCTCTCTTCTATGAATCTGGGCCTCTGTGTTCTTTGTTAGTTCTCCAGGTGATTCAGATAAACTTCAGCATGTGTGAACCACTGGTATAGATAATACAGCTGCAGCAGACATGGCTGAAGTTTATCCTCTAGCTCGAGCCACTGCCGGAGTAGAGAGTTCTAGGGTGCACTCCAGCTGTCTGTGACATCTTTGACTTCTGCCCCAGGTCTCCTCCCGTGCCAAGTTTGTGGCTGGAAGGAGTTTCAGCAGGGTGGTGCTTGACCAATGGGAGATGCAAGCCAATGGATCAATGCCGTCTGTGCATCCTCAAGTGGACAATTCTGAGAGGCATCCTGTGGACTTCTCAGGAGGTCCCAGTGGAATCATTCTCCACAGCAGCAACCTCAAAATCACACTCTCATTTTGGACTTTTCCCTTTATCCATCCCACGTTTCCTGCAACATCACTCTTGTTTCCTGGAATCATCTTCCAGATGAATACTTACAAAAAAGATCTTAGATCAAGTGCTACTTTGGGGACAACTCAAGCTAAGGCAATTATGTAGTGGTCAAAAACATGCTCAGGAGAGAGTGGAGCATCTAGCTTCCAAGTGGGAACCTCATAGTACATGCAACAAAAGAATGAACTAAAAATGGGTGATGTCGAGAAGTGTTAGGGTTTTTTTTTTTCAGGAGTGTAACTAGTGCCACACCATGGAAAAGAGAGGCAAGCCTAAAACTGAGCTAAGTCTGCATGGTCTTTTAGAGTGAAAGACAGGTCAGACCTTAGATTCTTTTACACAGATGCTAACAGGAGCAAAGGCATCACCGGAGAATAGGAGACACTGATGGAGTATTTGAAGAATCCCAAGAAGTACATCCCTGGAACAAAAACGATCCTGGCTGGTATGCAATAAAGAATGAATCTTGCCCAAAGAGAGGATTGACCTTCGTCCTCACTTCTGGGAAGTAATCTCCAAGTCTTTGGAATGTCTGCGTCATATGAGTATGTTTGCTTACTTGGAGGCTTTGGGCCATGCCAGATAGTCAAGACTAACAATGTGATCATGGTGTAGGACCTTAGGCACTATGGTATCACTTCAACCCATGGGGCGACTGGATTCTAAGGTTGGCCACGTGGAAGGTCAATCATGTCCAATGTGTCAAAGCCCCAATAAAATTCAGGATGTTAAGGCTTAGGTGAGCTTCCCTAGCTGGCAATACTCCATGTATATTGTCACACATCATTGCTAAGAGAAGTAGGCACTGTTCCCACCACTCCCCATGGAGGAGACAACCAGAAGCTCTGCACCTTGGTGTCTCCCAGTCCTGCCTTATGGGACTCTTCCTTCTGTCTGTTGCTTTTAATCTCTATCCTTTTGTCACTTCCCACATTAAGTTGTGAAAGACAGTGACTTCCATTTTGCTCACATCCTTTCTGGGGCTCATCCTGGAAGCCGGCTGCTATTCTAAGCCACCTTGTGGAGAGACCTGCCCTACAGGGCAGCCTCCAGGTCACAGCCTGCAAGGAACCGAGGCCTTCAGACCAGTAGCCAGTGAGAAACAGAATCCTGCCAACAACCAAGTGAATCCACCTTCAGTTGAATGTTGAGAATTTCCTGTAATTCCCTCCGTATGAGAAATCCAGAGCCAGAGGACCCAGCTAAGCCACAAGGTGGCCTGATTCATGGAAACTATGAGATCAGTGTTTCAAGCTACTTTGTTTTAGGATAATTTCTCAAGCAGTAGAAGACAACTGGTACACCTGGGCTTACATCTCCACTTCACTCCTTGGTTGTAGTGTGATTGTTTGTAAGTTAGTGAAGTTTTTTGTGCCTTGATTTAGTTACTTGTAAACTTGGGTATAATAGTAGTACCTACTTTACAAGGTTGTTGTGAGAAACAATACAATGAATTAATCCCTAGTAGGACCACATAGCAAGAGCTCAATGCATCTTAATGCTCACTGACACAGGCCTGGGGACTGTGTGGAAATAGAAGTGGCAGCAGGATTCTCCAAGCTGAGCGAGTCACTTCTTTGGTGATGACGTCTGATGTGACTACTAGTTGAAGATGCTATTCTCTGAACAAATAATTCAGAAATTTGAAAAAAAAAAATTCTGCAATTGAGTGCTCAGTTATCTCTTCAACACCAAAATGTGTAAAGTATAATTGTAAAACTGAACAGATGCACTAAGCTCTTATGGTGTAGGCATCCCATCTGGAAGGTAGGCGGAAGTTGGAGGTCGATATGGGTAGTAATTAGAAGATGGATAAAAAGAACTTAATATCTTCCCCTGTTGTTAGTTTTGCCCTGTGGATTCTTTAGGCATCCAAGAATTGTAAGTTAGGATTCACATTTGTCACAAAAGCAAATAAAGTTTATTGTATTTATCAGATCATCATCTTCCTCTAATATGTTAATTAAAATATTACCTATTAAAAGCTTATATCTATAATTACGATTCAGTAAGTGTTAAATCAAGTTTATGGTATTCTCGTAAGTGGAACTATACAATCCAAACACATTTTTACCCTCAAACCCTTTTTCTGGCCATTTCTCTTTTCATCACACATTTTCTTGTGGAATTTTTTTAAAAAGCTAAGTCATGCATTTGGGAGGAGTACAGATGGCCAAAATGAAGAGGACTGCTAGGCTAGGGTCCTTCCAACATAATTTAATTTGGGGGTTCTAGAGTTCTAGAAACATCTCGACTGGAGTACAAAGGCATTTTAGGAGGACATGATTGGCAGCCTTTGCCTGAGTAATTTGTAGTCTCTTTCCAGCCAAGTGCAATAACATCAACTTGAAGTGATAAGGATACTGTTAAATTTCCTTTAATTAATGTCAGGTCCCTAAGTAATAAATCACCATTAATTTGTGAGTTAGTCTTTTGGAAATGGCCTAGTCTTTTTGGCTGCCTCTGAAATTTGGCTGGGAGAGCCTCCCATTTGTGGAAGCCTGTCTGCTCAATCGTTTTCTTCACTGTTTAGTTTTTCAAGGTGAGACTTCATCTGGGTTGAAGGTATGTAAGATTACTCTATTTTCATAATTAGAATCCCAGCAAAAACTTCTTAACATTGTCAACTCTTCATATAGACTTATATCTATTAGAAGAATTATTAACTACTTTATTTCAGACATTTTGGTAGTTTTCATACACATATATGTGATTCTTTTTTCAGGAAAATCCTCCAAAGAGTAGAATTTCATGATAAAACATGAATTTTGAAAAAGGCAAATATCTACTTGATAGAAAATAGCTGAACTTCTCAACTTCCTTTTTCAACATTTTCTCGAGGTGGCAATAGGATCCACAAAACCTCTGTCTCCTTCATCTCCTGTACCTATCATTTAGAGATGCATTTTTGGTGTTGCATATTTTTAAAAGAGATGTGTGTGTGTGTGTATGTGTGTGTGTTTGTAATGCTCCTAGCTATTTGGTATGCCCTTCTTTAATTCAGTTTCTTTTTGCTGATTATGCTGGTTGTTCTGATCCAGTCTAGACTTGCAAAGAATCCCCTTCTCAACTTTGGATCATCCTTGTAGAGCAGCTTCTTACTTCTGAAGGCTCTGTTTCCTAGGGTTCCATTTTCAGTTCAATTTTGGCTTGCAACTCATGCTGTTGACTTTATTCTTTTTTGTAGTTTACAGCATCACATGCATGCAGGTAATACACAGGAAAAATCCTGGTCTGGGCTGATCTTACAGAAGTTTGATATTTTGTGTAATTAACTGTCAGATCATTTCAAATTTTGTTAACTTTAAAAGATACCAAATAGCATTATTGATCAGTTAATTTATAAATGTTATGAATTCTGGAGTCTTCTTAATACTTGTAATTTGTATTGCTTTTCCAGACTCTCCAAGAAACATTGTCTGACCCAGAGTAACAAGGAAAATGCTTTCTTAATGCATTACCTTGTCATTCAATGAATATGCTAAGCTACCACATAAGGAATCTAGTCAAGCTATAGAGTCCATTTTCAGTTAATTTCGTGGGATGTATTTGGGGGAAAGAGAACCGGACTGAGAGTTAGAAAGCCTGACACTGACGTCTGACACTCCCCACAGACAGTTTACTGAACTTCATTTTCACATCCATTAATTCAGTGAGAAGTAGATGGTTGCACTAGGCAGTTTCTTAAAGCCTTTCCACTGCTGACATTCTATGAATCATCTTTAATGTCCACTTATATCCAGTGCATTTGCTCATCAATTTCTGGAGGGAGCAGGTGCAAGGTAAAGGTATAAAAAATTCAGTTGGTCATTTTTTTCTTATAATGTCTGGCATGCAAGGTTAAGTTTGAAAGAAGAATTAAACCATAAATGAAAATAGAAAAGGAAATTAATTATCTGTGGATTTGTGAATTTACATGCATCTTCTAATTTTTCATGGGAAATTTATAATTGGATACTCTTTGTCATTGAATCTTGCTAAACAGATACATATTTTTCTTTCAACTCTTCTTTGGCTACAGTATTTCTGAGTTGTCTCCATGCAGTCATTACTCATTCTAGTTCTCATGAAGCAACTAGTTTTTTAAAAGCTTTCTGTTCGCGGAGCGACTGGGCCTGTGAGCCATGGCCGCTGGGCCTGCGCGTCCGGAGCCTGTGCTCCGCAATGGGAGAAACCACAACAGTGAGAGACCCAAGTACCGCAAAAAAAAAAAGCTTTCTGTTCATTTATCTCTCAAGTGTGATTATGACATCCTCATTTGCACCCAGTCAAAAAGCTCATCAATTCCAGTGTCTTGTTATTCTTGAATGATTTGTTAGATTCACCCAAGCAGTGAGTTTTATGGGATAAAGGCAGAAATCACTGGAGAAAAGAAGACTGAGAAGAATTGTATAGTGTTGGATAAGAATTCATAGGTATGGACTGTTTTAATTGCCTCTCCTTCACCCCATTGGTGAATGAGGGATTCCCATTCAAGGGTTATGGGGATGGCCAAACACATAATATCCAACGGTGGACAGATGAGATAGTCAGCAGTTTATTAGTCACATATACTCGTAGCCTGGGGGAGGAGGACGCTACATGCCATTGACATGTGGGGTGCACCTGAGAGCAGAGTGAACAATCAGAAGCTGTGAGAGGGAAGCTTTGTTGTACCAAGAGAGTGAGGTACTCTTTATCCTATAGTAGGATATAACTGGCTTGTTGGGATAATCCACCGTCTGGCAAGGAACTGAAACCTGATACTCAGAGATAAGCAAAAAATGTGCCTGGTCCCCTCAATATAAGGGGTTGTTTGACAAGGGGACCTTATTTACAGGAGCAGAGTTGGGAGGGGAGGTTGCTGCTAAGCCATTCCAAGACCCTCTCAATTTTAGTAGATGTCAAACAGCAAATAATATTGAACCTTATTTTCAGTCCTTACAACACATGGATATATGAATATCTTTTATCTTAAAGTAAAATGATGGGAATTAAGATCATATTTAAATAAAGTACAGGTAACTTTTATCAGTAAGAAAGAGAATAATTTTTTTAGAAAAACATATCAGGAGATAAATGATATCAAAATCCAGGAGAAACTTTTATGTTTGGGCAGAAGGAGCTGGGTGAATTTTAGATCTTTTCAGTTTTAAGCTTTTGTGATTTTTACATTTCTTGTTTACTAATGAATATTGTTTGTCTTTCTCATAGATTTCATTAATAAATATCTTCCTGGTTTTAATTTCCCTTTTTGTTCTATGGTCATTCATCCTATATAACTTAAGCTCTTTCTGCATCTTGCAAGGTTGAACTTGGCTTTCCTGTGTTTATTTTCTTTGGCTTTCACAATGCAAATTTGTATTTGTGATTTTAGGTTTGCTCAGCATCTTTTCTATATAAGAAAATGCCTTGTAAATGGCAATTCAATAGATTGATTCGTAAGTAGAATGTACATAATTGACAACTTTTTAATGAGAAGAAACTGTTCAGAATAATAGTATTAGTGATGAATCTAATGCTACTGAGAGGTTATTTTTCAATAAATACTACAAGTTACAATCATCTATGATGGAAAATGTATGTAAGAGTGGCTAACTCATTCCAGTTTGCCTAGGACCTATTTAAGCACTGAAAGTCCTGCATCCTTAAAAACCCTTCAGTCCTGACAAACACAGTATAGTTGGTCACCCCAGTTGAATTCTTATTAGAACTTCTATTTCAGCAGATCTGAAATAGATACAAGGCAATTGGTAATAACTTCATAAAAATATTTTATTGATTGTTGTAGCCCTGGCATTTAAAATATTTCTGAATACATAGTAGATTTTCAATAAATATTTGATAACTGAATAACTGAGAATATAGCCTACCAATCTGTCTAATTAACTCAGAAGGAGAAGATGCATCTCCCTGGAAGATCATTCTGAACTGTTAGGTATCATCTCTTCTAATTCATATGAGATAAATTGGTTTTCTGACTTGAGGATGTGAGGATGACCCAGCAAAGATGCTGAATCAATGGAAAGCATGGGTGTTTCAAAACATGAATATAAGTCAGTTTGTAATGAGTGTTGTTGAAATTTCCTCTCAAGTTAAAAAGTCATATGCCTGTTTATTGTTTTACTCAAAGCATCTTTCTGACATACACAAACCTCTGTAATTATGAACTTCACTGTATCCCTAATGAGGATTGTACTTATACATGCAGATCTGATGACACAGATCGTGAGCAGGGACTCTGAAGCTACCTGTGTAGTCTGTCCAGCAGAGGGCATTGGTGTACCTACACAAAGACCAGGGCTCACCTGGGATGTATGGTGATGGTCAGCAAGATGCCTAGGGCCCATCTGTAAATGCTGAAAGCTAACAACAGCGGGAAAATATTCCCTGCAGGAAAGTTCTGAGACCACCTGATACAAATGCAGCACCATCTTGCACAAGTTGTGGTGACCTAGTGAACTCACAAATGTATAAAGTCTCAGAAGTTTACTCTAACATGGGATAAAACAAACATATACACTCTACTTTATATAAAGTAGATAACCAACAAGGACCTGCTGTATAGCACAGGGAACTATACTCAACATTTGTAATAACCTATAAGGGAAAAGAATCTGAAAAAGAATATATATATATATATATATATATATATATAAAACTGAATCACTGTGCTATACACCTGAAACAGACACATTGTAAATCAACTATATTCAAGTCTTTTAAAAATCAGAAAAAATAAAATAAAAAACAATAAAACTAGGCCACAAAAAATTAAAATAAAATAAAATAAAACAAAAACAGCACTCCAGTAAACTGTCATTCCTGAGAACCAATGCACTATAAAGCTCAATTTAGAAAAACTTTAAGTACTCCAAACCAAGAAAGAGAATGAATGTATAAAGTCTAAATATGTATCTGAAGATTCTGAAGATAATCTTATTTATTTTTCTAACTTCTAATCATAATAATATCTAACATATTTAGTGCCTTAAAGTTTCCCAAACTTAACTCACAATATTTTAAATATATCAACCCTTTAATGTAGTTAAGACTCTGGCTACTACTACTATTTTACATGTAAGACACCCACTGCACACAGTAGTTAAGTGGTTTATTTAAGGACACATAGCTAGATGGATTAGAGCCAGTGATTCTGAATATAAGTCTATTTGTTTTTACTCTGTACTTACCTATGGTGCTCTCCAATCGTATGGCATATATTAAATAACACATATTTATCATTATTTATTATCATGCTTTTAATCAAAGACATATACCTCTTATAAATATTGTTAATTTCACAAAGACTAAACTTGATATATAATCTGATTTTTGTCCTAAAATGTCCAATTGCCTTGCAAATATTAATTTAGAAAGAATGAGTGAAACTTCCCAAAGAGCAAAATTCTTTGTGCAAGAAACAAACATTATTTCTAGATATAGCTAGACATTTTTCGTACTTTAAGAAAAGACACAACACACCTTGGAAATGAGAAGATCATGGTGAAATCAGGGAAGTTCCCTGTTCACCAATGATATTTAATTTCCTTTGCTGAGAATGAAGAGGAAGATGAAGTCTCTGGGGCAGCTTCTAACATGACCATGGCAGTATGACATTGCTGAATGCTTTCTGACTTCCATTTTTTCAAGGTAGTGACAGCTGTTTGGCTTCTCCCACCGGACACTGAAGTTATTTGCTACCCTACGGCAAAACCTGCTTGATCACAGTGAGGGAAAAATGAGTTCTGTGACTTACCATTTACATTCTGTCCTAGTGTTGCTGGGCTGCGTCTTCATAAAGAGACTTTCATGGGACCCCCTTTCCCCAGCCCAGGAAGCTACATGGCAAATCCACAGCAAAGCTATTTGAGTGTATGTTTACCTGTGAACACTACATGGCCCACCTACCATCAGAAACACTATCTTCATCGAGCACAATCATCTGATCATCTAACAGGTGTGCTGCTAGGCTGGGCTATCAGCTCAACTGCCTATGTAGTTTGGATTTGTTTGTGCCCAAATGTATGTTTAACCATAACTGAATTCTTTTAAAAGTGAGATTTCATAACAACAACAAAGAAGACTATTGAGAACTACTGAACCCATAATGTAGAATGGATTATATTTAATGTATTATATTTTGTGTATAAATCATATCTTATGCATACATATATGAAACACCTAGAAAGGGGGCTCAGATGTAACAAAAATAAGATCCTTGTGTTTCCTACTATTCCTTTCTAGCAGTGAACAATTAAAGAAAAAAACATACCCCAATTTTGACCCCGGTTCTCCTATTCTGTCATGATCTGGATTTTCGTCATTGGCTGACTTGCTCTGTGTTCTCTGATTGGCCTCAGTGTAGACACTTCCCTGAATATGGACAAACGTACTAATTGGAAGAATTCTTTGTCTCTCTGTTTGCAATCATTTAGAGTTCAGACTTTAAAATATAGCCTTTTTTTTCAGCTGAATCTCCACAGCTTGTATTTCTGTTCTTATTTACTACTATACACAGCCCTGCAAAGGCTGGAAATGTGAAACTGCTTCATTTCTGTGAATTGTAACTCTGATTATACAATTCCTTCTCATCTCTACTATAGTAGCTCCTCAAAATTGGAATTAGACACCCATTTTATATTTGCCCATAGCACATTGTACTTGTCCTCTTACAGTGTTTATCAAACTGTATTGCAATGGCTTATCTATTTATTTCCATTCTCTGCTAGATTGTAAGTTATCTTTAGTTATTCATTCATGAAACCAATGAGTTAATTGTTTTCTCATGGCTTCACACACCAACTATTTGTTGAGCATCTGCTATGTGCAAGATACATCACACACACACTTAGGATCAGATCAAGTATTTTTCTTGCACACCTTATGTAGCCATTGAGCTTGTAGTCTAATAGGGCAGGCAGACATTTATCAAATAATCAAACAGATAAAATGCATAGTCATTAAATGTGATGAAAGAAGGAAAGGTATACTGTAATATGATATTAATTAAATCTAGTCTGTGAATGAGGCAGGTGGTCAGAGAAGAATTCTCTGAGAGAGTGACTTCTGAGCTAAAATCTGAAAGGTGGCTGAGTTAATCAGAGGGAGAAGTGAGAACAGAGCATTCCAGACTACAGAGCAACACACTCAAAGTCTCAAGGCAGGAAGGAACAGGGTGAGTTTATGAAATGGTAGAGGGCACTGTGGTTGGATCACTGAGTGAAGAGCAAGGAGCAGTAGATGAAGCTGCATAAACAGAAATGGAATAAATTGTGTAGCACCTTGGAAACCATTTTAGAGGCATTTGTTTCTGTCTTAAGAGCAGGAAAAATCCACTGGAGGGTTTTAAGCAGGGGAACCACATGATCTGGTGTGAAATCGCTCTGGCTCCAGGGTGAAGAATGAATTAGATGGGATCAGAGCAAGTATAGCGAATTACTAAGGTGGTTTCTGCAGCAGTGCAGGTAAGAGTGATAGTTTAGACCATAGTGGTGGCAGCAGAGATGGAATAGGAATGGCCAGAATGGTGGGATGAAACTAGGGCCATGTAGCTTTCTGCAAAGTGGAGAAAGTCTTTCCAGAAGGGACTGCTTACAAATGATGAACGTTACCTAGAGTTTCTCTACTGCAGTTTCCTGGTCATCACTGCATCACTAGCACCTGGCATGATGCATGGCATGTGGTAAGTGCTTGATACATGTTTGTTCAAAGGAAAGTCAGAAGAAAGAAATGAAAGAAGGAAGTGGATAATCTTTCCAGGCTTTTGGTGGGAAAAAAAATCTCTGAAGGACTCTTCACCACCATTCAAAATTCAGAAGTCCTTTGCTGATCTTTGAAAGAAAATAACTTTTAAACTGAATGCAAAGATTGATGATTGATTGACTGTTTGATCGATTTTTATAGTGACTACTGTACTTTTTTTTTTTTTTTTTGGCGGTATGCAGGCCTCTCACTGTTGTGGCCTCTCCCGTTGCGGAGCACAGGCTCCGGACGCGCAGGCCCAGCGGCCATGGCTCACAGGCCCAGCCGCTCAGAGGCATGTGGGATCTTCCCGGACTGGGGCACGAACCCGTGTCCCCTGCATCGGCAGGCAGACTCTCAACCACTGTGCCACCAGGGAAGCCCCGTGACTACAGTACTTTTAATGTGGGACTGAAAGAGATACTGAGGCCTGGTCTGACTGCCATGGGAAAGAAAATTGTTCTCTTTTGATACTGTCTGCCATTGGTATGCAGAATAGAGAAGGGGGTGGGATGAGCATCACATACATCTTCTATAAATTATGCTCTAACTCTCTGTGTGGCATTGTGATGGAAACTGTTTACCTCTCTAAAAGTTTTTTCTGCTTACCTATTTTATGCTGACTTATACTTGTGTTACATGTGCTCAGATAACACACACATGCACACACACTCATACATGCTTACATACACATTTTGATATTGCTGTTTTTGTCTTAACTAGAATCAACACTATTAAGAAAATGATAGTTCAGTCTATAAAAATGACTTTCCTTTTGGCCATATTATCTGTTGCATTCACTCTTTTTTTTTTTAACATCTTTATTGGGGTATAATTGCTTTACAATATTGTGTTAGTTTCTGCTGTATAACAAAGTGAATCAGCTATATGTATACATATATCCCCATATCCCCTCCCTCTTGCATCTCCCTCCCATCCTCCCTATCCTACCCCTCTAGGTGGTCACAAAGCACTGAGCTGAGTTCCCTGTGTGATGCAACTGCTTCCCACTAGCTATTTATTTTACATTTGTTAGTGTATATATGTCAATACTACTCTCACTTTGTCCCAGCTTACCCTTCCCCCACCCTGTGTCCTCAAGTCCATTCTCTACATCTGTGTCTTTATTTCTGTCCTGCCCCTAGGTTCATCAGAACCATTTTTTAAAAATTCCATATATATGTGTTAGCATACAATATTTGTTATTCTCTTTCTGACTTACTTCACTCTGTATGACAGACTCTAGGTCCATCCACATGACTACAAATAACTCAATTCAATTTCTTTTTATGGCTGAGTAGTATTCCATTGCATATATGTGTCACATGTTCTTTATCCATTCATCTGTCAATGGACATTTAGGTTGCTTCCATGTCTTGGCTGTTGTAAATAGAGCTGCAGTGAACATTGTGGTACATGTCTCTTTTTGAATTATGGTTTTCTCAAGGTATATGCCTAATAGTGGGATTGCTGGGTCATATGGTAGTTCTATTTTTAGTTTTTTAAGAAACCTCCATACTGTTCTCCATAGTGGCTGTATCAATTTACATTCCCACCAACAGTGCAAAAGGGCTCCCTTTTCTCCACATCCTCTCTAGCATGTATTGTTTGTAGCTTTTTTGATGATGGCCATTCTGATCAGTGTGAGGTGATACCTCATTGTAGTTTTGATTTTCATTTCTCTAATGATTAGTGAAGTTGAGCATCCTTTCATGTGTTTGTTGGCAATCTGTATATATTCTTTCAAGAAATGTCTATTTAGATCTTCTGCCCATTTTTGGATTGGGTTGTTTGTGTTTTTTTTTGATACTGAGCTGCATGAGCTGCTTGTATATTTTGGAGATTACTCCTTTGTCAGTTGCTTCAGTTGCAAATATTTTCTCCCATTCTGAGGGTTGTCTTTTATAATGGATTCAGAAGACAAATGGTTAATTCTTTTTTCTAATGCAAAAATGATAAACTGAGACAGATTCAAGGACCCCTGAACTTTTATTGCTTTCCAAAAGCACCATTTTTGGATTGAGATCAACGTCTGTTTGCTCCACATCCCTACTCTACTATTGATCAATTGCCCCCTTTTCCAGCAGGTTTTTTCCTACTTCCATAGAAACTTCCACTTTACCAATGATTTGAACTTAACTC
Source organism: Phocoena phocoena (assembly GCF_963924675.1). Lineage (NCBI taxonomy): Eukaryota > Metazoa > Chordata > Mammalia > Artiodactyla > Phocoenidae > Phocoena > Phocoena phocoena. Next base: position 118,332,504 of record NC_089222.1, on the reverse strand, counting down.
CTCTTTCTATAGTGTACAGATTCACAGACCTATTCCATGGTGATGTAAAAACTCTTCCTAAGAGTGCTGGAACAGTGCTTTTTGTCTTCAGGGGTCTCTAAAGAATTGAGTATGTATTTGCCCCTGCCCCAAAGTTCAGAAGTTCAGACTGCCATCTGAACCTTTGAGTACATTCTATTAACATACAGAGTTAATTCCCTCTGTCATTAAAAGATGACGTTAATTGCTCCCAAATTCCCAAATGCAAGAAGACTAAGCAGAACTGTGCAAAGCTAATCCCCATCCATCCCAAGATGCCAAAACTCACCAGGAAATCCCAGGAGAAAACATTAAGCCCTTGGCAGGCTCCATTTGTCCCAGTACAACGATGTTGAGTGTCAAATAATGTAATTCAGCACAAGGATGTGCTACCGTACTGCTTTTGCCTGGGAATATATTGTTACTTTACAGTCCAGAAGAATAAGAGTGAATGAATATTTATTTGAATAAGAAATAACAGAAAATATATAATGAAATAAAATAAGAAGAAATGTGCTAGAGGCTTCTGGTGCTTACCTTTATCTGGTTATCTTCTTCCTGGCACAAAGGGGGAATTAGTACTTCTCTGCCAATACAATTAAGCTGAACCACGTGACCAGTTCCTGGAAAAATATTGTAGAAGATATGTGTTGTTGTTTCCAGACCAGAACATTTAACTGCTGCTCTGAACATTCTCCTTCCCCACTGCATTGACCAAGACACTGCTTGTTACAGCTGATACAGCTACAGTGTGGTAGAGACTAGCTCATCTGAAGCCGCCAAATGATTGCATGGACAACAGTTGCTCTAGAGAGTCATCAGAAAATCACAGCAGAATTTCCATGAGCAACAAATAAATGTCTGCTGTGCTAAACCATGGAAAATGAGGGTTTTTCCCATAGCATGGCCTGGTCTATCCTACTTAATGCAACAACTTTAGGGAAATTATTAATTTCTTATCAAGAGCAACAGTACTATTAGGTTTTGGATGGTTGCCTCCAATACTAAAGAATTATAAAAAGCTAAAATAAATGATGATAGCCTACATCTATTCCTCTGATTGTGGCCTGATTCTGCCTAGGTGAGTTTGGGTTTGGAATGAACTACCCTGTATGTAGGGATGATCTCAAGTACACTGCATCATTTATTTAAAGTCAAGTTTATTGAGGTATAATTCACATATGGTAAAATTCACCTTTTTAAAGCATGTATTTTTATAATCTTGATGAATATATATAGTTGTGCAACCACTACTTCCATCACAGTATAAATAGACTATTGCTATCACTCTAAAAATTCTCCCTGTACTCCTTTGTAATTAATCCTGTTCCTCCACACTCAACCAGTACTCTGATTTATGTTCCTTTAATTTTGCTCTTTCCAGATATTCATGTAAAAGAAATCACACAGTATATAAACCTTTCGCATCTGGCTTCTTTTAGCTAGCATAATGTTTTTGAGATTCACCCATGTTATTGCATCAGTAGTTTGTCCATTTTTTGCTGCTGAGTAGTACTTCATTGTATGAAGTTATCATAATTTGTTTATAAATTCACCAGCCAATGGATATTTGGGTTGTTTCTGGTTTGGGGTGATTATGAATAAAAAAATCCACAGACATTTATATACAGGTCTTTGTGTGAACACGTGTTTTCATTACTCTTCGGTAAATCCTTGGAAGAGGTATTGCTTCATCATAAGGTAAGTGCATGTTTATTCTTCAAAACTATGTTTCAAAGGTATTGTATTTGTCATTGCCACTAGAGAAATGTATAAGAGGTTCAGATGCTCCACATCCTCCCCAGCACTTTGTATTATCAGTTTTAACAATTTTATCCACTCTAGGATGTGTATGGTAGTATCTTATCTGAATTTTTAATTAGGTTTTCCCTAATGAATAATGGTGTTGAACATCTTTCCAGGTACTTACCATTTAAGTCTCTTCCTTGGGGAGACTTTCAAGATGGTGGAGGAGTAAGATGTGGAGATCATCTTTCTCCCCACAAATACATCAGAAATACATCTACATGTGGAACAACTGCTACAGAACACCTACTGAACGCTGGCAGAAGACCTCAGACCTCCCAAAAGGCAAGAAACTCCCCACGTACCTGGGTAGGGCCAAAGAAAAAAGAAAAAACAGAGACAAAAGAATAAGGATGGGACCCACACTTCTGGGAGGGAGCTGTGAAGGAGGAAAATGTTTCACACACTAGGGAGCCTCTTCACTGGCAGTGATGGGGGATGGGTGGGGAGGAAGATTCAGAGCCACAAAGGAGAGTGCAGCAACAGGGGTGCAGAGAGCAAAGTAGAGAGGTTCCCACACAAAGGATTGGTGATGACCAGCACTCACCAACCTGAGATGCTGTTCTGCTCATCCACTGGAGTGGGTGGGGTCGGAGAGCTGAGGATAAGTCTTCAGAGGTCCAGACCCCAGGGAGAGGACTGGGGTTGGCTGCGTGAAGACAGCCTGAAGGGAGCTAGTGTGCCACAGCTGGCTGGGAGAGAGTCTGGGAAAAAGTCTGGAACTGCCTAAGAGGTAAGAGACCATTGTTTCGGGGTGCATGAGGAGAGAAATTTCCTTCCCTGTGTGCGCACAGAAAGCAGAGCACCACCTAAGTGAGCTCCAGAGATGGGCACAAGCCATGGCTATCAACTCAGAACCCAGCGACAGGTACAAACAACTAATTTTGCTGCTGCTACCACCAAGAATCGTGTGTGCAAGTGCAGGTCATGACCCACACCCACCACGGGAGCCTGTGCAGCACACCACTGCCAGGATCCTGTGATCTAGGGACAACTTCCCCTGGAGAACACACGGTACATTTCAGGCTGTTGCAATGTCACATTGGCCTGTGCTGCCGCAGGCTCACCCTGCATTCCAATTGTTACTACAGTACCATTCCATCTCCCCAGCCTAAGTGAGCAAGAGAGCCCTAATTAGCTGCTACTTTAACCCCCTCCTGTCTGGGCAGAGAGCAGATGCCTGAGGGGAGCCTACATACAGAGGTGGGGCCAAAACCAAAGCTGAATCCCAGGAGCTGCGCAAACAAAGAGTAGAAAGGGAAACTTCTCTGTGAAGCTTCAGGAGCAGACTAAATCCCCACAAACATCTTGATAAACTTTGCATCAGAAGAACAATTGAATACACAATGAATGTTCCCCAATTTGAGGCAGTGGACTTTGGGAGCAACTGTAGACTTGGGGTTTGCTTTCTGCATCTAATTTGTTTCAGGTTTTATGTTTATTTAGTTTAGTTTTTAGTGCTTATTATCATTGGTGGATTTGTTTATTGGTTTAGTTGCTCTCTTCCTTTTTTAAATTTTATTATTTTTCTAGTTTTTTATATATTTTATTTAAAAAATTTTTTTTCCTTTTCCTCTTTTTGTGTGTATGTGTAAGCTTCTTTGTGTGATTTTGTCTGCTTTGGTTTGCTTTTACCATTTGTCCTATGGTTCTATCTGTTTGACTGACATTTTTTTTTTTTCTTCCTTTTCTTCTGAGCCATGTGGCCAGCAGGGTCTTCGTGCTCCAGTCAGGTGTCAGGCCTGAGCCTCCGAGGTGGGAGTCCAGGACATTGGACAAACAGAAACCTCACAGCCCCATGTAATATCAAGAGAGTTCTCCCAGAGTTCTTCATTTCAACACTAAGAACAGGTCCACCCAACGACCAGCAAGCTCCAGTGCTGGATGCCCCATGCCAAACAACTAGCAAGACAGGAACACAACGCCACCCATTAGCAGAGAGGCTGCCTAATGTCATACTAAGTTCACAGACACTCCAAAACACACCACCAGATGCAGCCCTGCCCACCTGAAGAAAAAGGTACAGCCCCACCCACCAGAACACAGGCACCAGCCCCCTCTACCAGGAAGCCTACACAAGCTGCTGAATCAAACTCGCCCACTGGGGGCAGACACCAAAAACAACGGGAACTATGAGCATGCAGCCTGTGAAAAGTACACCCCAAACAAAGTAAGTTAAACAAAATGAGAAGATAGAGAGATATGCAGCAGATGAAGGAACAAGGTAAAAACCTAAGAGACCAAACAAATGAAGAGGGAATAGGCAGTCTAGTGGAAAAGAATTCAGAGTAATGATAGTAAAGATGATCCAAAATGTCAGAAATAGAATGGAGAAAATACAAGAAATGTTTAACAGGGACCTAGAAGAACTAAAGAGCAAAAACAATGATGAACAACACAATAAGTGAAATTAAAAATACTCAAGAAGGAATCAATAGCAGAATAACTGAAGCAGAAGAATGGATAAGTGGCCTGGAAGATAAAATAGTGGAAATGACTGGCACAGAACAGAATAAAGAAAAAAGAATTAAAAGAATTGAGGAGAGTGTCAGAGACCTGTGGGACAACATTAAATGCACCAACATTCAAATAACAGGTGTCTCAGAAGAAGAGAAAAAGAAAAGGTCTAAGAAAGTATTTGAAGAGATTATAGTTGAAAACTTCCCTAACATGGGAAAGGAAACAGTCAATCAATTCCAGGAAGTGCATAGAGTCCCATAGAGGATAAACCCAAGGGTAACCATGCCAAGATACATATTAATCAAACTATCAAAAATTAAATTCAAAGAAAAAACATTAAAAGCAGCAAGGGAAAAGCAACAAATAACACACAAGGGAATCCTCATAAGGTTAAGAGCTGATCTTTCAGCAAAAACTCTGCAAGCCAGGAGGGAGTGGCAGGACATATTTACAGAGATGAAAGGGAAAAACCTACAACCAAGATTACTCTATCCAGCAAGGATCTCATTAAAAATCAAGCAAGAAATTAAAACCTTTACAGACAAGCAAAACTTAAGGGAATTCAGCACCACCAAACCAGCTTTACCACAAAGGCTAAAGGAAATTCTCTAGGCAGGAAACACAAGAGAAGGAAAAGACCCACAATAACAAACCCAAAACAATTAAGAAAATGGTAATAGGAACATAATTACCTTAAATGTAAATGGATTAACTGCTCCAACCAAAAGACACAGACTGGCTGAAACGATACAAAAACAAGACACGTATATATATGCTGTCTACAAGAAACCCACTTCAGATGTAGGGACACATTCAGACTGAAAGTGAGGGGATGGAAAAAGATATTCCATGCAAATGGAAATCAAAAGAAAGCTGGAGTTGCAATTCTCATATCAGAAAAAGTAGACTTTAAAATAAAGACTATTATAAGAGACAAAGAAGGATACTATATAATGATCAAGGGGTCAATCCAAGAAGAAGATATAGCAATTGTAAATATTTATCCACCCAACATAGGAGCACCTCAATACCTAAGCAAATGCTTAGAGCCACAAAAGGGGAAATCGACAGTAACATAATAATAGTTGGGGACATTAACACCCCACTTTCACCATTTCATCATTGGACAGATCATCCAAAATGTGTCAATAAATGACACATTAGACAAGAAGGACTTAATGGATATTTATAGGACATTCCATCCAAAAACAGCAGAATACAGTTTCTTCTCAAGTGGTCATAGAACATTTTCCAGGATAGATCATATCTTGGGTCACAAATCAAGCCTTGGTAAATTTAAGAAAATGGAAATTGTATCAAGCACCTATTCTGACCATAACACTATGAGACCAGATGTCAATTACAGGAAAAAAAAAACTGTAAAAAATACAAACACATGGAGGCTAAACAATATGCTACTAAATAACTAAGAGAACACTGAAGAAATCAAAGAGGAAATCAGAAAATACCTACAGACAAATGACAATGAAGAGAAAATGATCTCAAACCTATGGGATGCAGCAAAAGCAGTTCTAAGAGGAAAGTTTATAGAAATACAATCCTACCTCAAGAAACAAGAAAAGTCTCAAATAAACAATCTAACCTTACACCTAAAGGAACTAGAGGAGAGGAACAAGAAAGACCCAAAATTAGTAGAAGGAAAGAAATCATAAAGATCAGAGCAGAAATAAATGAAAAAGAAATGAAGGAAACAAGAGCAAAGATCAATAAAACCAAAAGCTGGTTCTTTGAGAAGAAAAAAAAAATTGATAAACCATTAGTCAGACCCATCAAGAAAAAAAGGGAGAAGACTCAAATCAACAGAATTAGAAATGAAAAAGGAGAAGTAACAACTGACACTGTAGAATTACAAAGGATTATGAGAGATTACTACAAGCAACTATATGCCAATAAAATGGACAACCTGGAAGAAATGGACAAATTCTTAGAAAAACACAACCCTCCGAGACTGAACCAGGAAGAAATAGAAAATATAAACAGACTAATCACAAGCACTGAAATTGAAACTGTGATTAAAAATCTTCCAATAAACAAAAGGCCAGGAACAGATGGTTTTCCAGGTGAATTCTATCAAACATTTAGAGAAGAGTTAACACCTACCCTTCTCAAACTCTTCCAAAACTTAGCAGAGGGAGGAACACTTCCAAACTCATTCCATCACTCTGATACCAAACCAGACAAAGATGTCACATAACAAAGAAAACTACAGGCCAATATCACAGATGAACATAGATGCAAAAATCCTCAACAAAATACTAGCAAACAGAATCCAACAGCACATTAAAAGGGTCATACACCATGATCAAATGGGGTTTATCCCAGGAATGCAAGAATTCTACAATACACACAAATCAATCAATGTGATACATCATATTAACAAATTGAAGAATAAAAACCATATGATAAACTCAGTAGCTGCAGAAGAAGCTTTTGACAAAATTCAATGCCGATTTACTGTAAAAGAATCCTCAGAAAGTAGGCATAGAGGGAACCTAACTCAACATAATAAAGGGCATATATATGACAAACCTACAGCCAACATCGTTCTCAATGGTGAAAAACTAAAACCATTTCCTCTAAGATCAGGAACAAGACAAGGTTGCTCACTTTCACCACTATTATTCAACATAGTTTTGGAAGCTTTAGCCATGGCAACCAGAGAAGAAAAAGAAATAAAAGCAATCCAAATCAGAAAAGAAGAAGTAAAAGTGTCACTGTTTGAAGATGACATGATACTATACATAGAGAATCCTAAAGATGCTAACAGAAAACTACTAGAGCTAATCAATGAATTTGGTAAAGTAGCAGGATACAAAATCAATGCACAGAGTCTCTTGCATTCCTATACACTAATGATGAAAAATTTGGAAGAGATATTAAGGAAACACTTACATTTACCATTGCAATGAAAAGAATAAAATACCTAGGAATAAACCTTCCTAAGAAGACAAAAGACCTGTATGCAGAAAACTATAAGACACAGGTAAAAGAAATTAAAGATGATACAAACAGATGGAGAGATACACCATGTTCTTGGATTGGAAGAATCAACATTTTGAAAATGACTCTACTACCCAAAGCAATCTACAGATTCAATGCAATCCCTATCAAGCTACCAATGACATTTTTCACAAAACTAGAACAAAAAATTTCACAGTTTCTATGGAAACACAAAAGACCCCGAAGAGTCAAAGCAACCTTGAGAAAGAAAAACGGAGCCTGAGGAATCAGGCTCCCTTACTTCAGACTATGCTGCAAAGCTACAGTAATCAAGACAGTATGGTACTGGCACCAAAACAGAAATATAGATCAATGAAACAGGATAGAAAGCCCAGAGGTAAACCTACACACATATAGTCACCTTATCTTTGAAAAAGGAGGCAAGGGTATACAGTGGAGAAAAGACAGCATCTTCAATTAATGGTGCTGGGAAAACTGGACAGCTACATGGAAAAGAAAGAAATTAGAACACTTCCTGACACCATACACAAAAATAAATTCAAAATGGATTAAAGACCTAAATGTAAGGCCAGACACTATCAAACTCTTAGGGGAAAACATAGGCAGAGCACTCTATGACATAAATCACAGCAAGATCTTTTTTGACCCACCTCCTAGAGAAATGGAAATAAAAACAAAAATAAACAAATGGGATCTAATGAAACATAAAAGCTTTTGCCCAGCAAAGGAAACCATAAACAAGATGAAAAGACAACACTCAGAATGGGAGAAAATATTTGCAAATGAATCAAATGACAAAGGATTAATCTCCAAAATATACTAGCAACTCATGTAGCTCAATATCAAAGAAACAACCACCCAATCCAAAAGTGGGCAGAAGACCTAAATAAACATTTCTCCAAAGAAGACATACAGATTGCCAACAAATACATGAACGGATGGTCAACATCTCTAATCATTAGAGAAATGCAAATCAAAACCACAATGAAGTATAACCTCACACACTGGTCAGAATGGCCATCATCAAAAAAATCTACAAACAATAACTGCTGGAGAGGGTGTGGAGAAAAGGGAACCCTCTTGCACTGTTGGTAGGAATGTAAATTGATACAGTCACTATGGAGAACAGTATGGAGGTTCCTTAAAAAACTAAAAAGAGAACTACCATATGACCTAGCAGTCCTACTACTTGACATATACCCTGAGAAAACCATAATTCAAAAAGAGACATGTACCACAATGTTCATTGCAGCACTATTTACAATAGCCAGGACATGGAAGCAACCTAAGCGTCCATCGACAGATGAATGGATAAAGAATGTTCCATATACAATGGAATATTACTCAGCCATAAAAAGAAATGAAATTTAGTTTTTTGTAATGAGGTGGATGGATCTAGAGTCTGCCATACAGAGTAAAGTAAGTCAGAAAATGAAAAACAATACCGTATGCTAATACATATATATGGAACCTAAAAAAAGAAAATGGTTCTGATGAACCTAGGGGTAAGACAGGAATAAAGACGAAGATGTAGTGAATGGAATTTAGGGCATGGGGAGTGAGTAGGGTAAGCTGGGACAAAGTGAGAGAATAGCATTGACATATATACACTACCAAATGTAAAATAGATAGGTAGAGGGAAGCAGCTGCATAGCACAGGGAGATCAGCTTGGTACTTTGTGACCACCTAGAGCGGTGGGATAGGGAGGGTGGGAGGGAGGTGCAAGAGGGAGGCGTATGGGGATATATGTTCACTTTGTTATACAGCAGAAACTAACTGAACATTGTAAAGCATTTATACTCCAATAAAGATATTATACTCCATTGTAAATCAATTATACTCCAATAAAGATGTTAAAAGAAAATCTCTTCTTTGGTTGGTTGTTTATTCAAATCCTTTGCTCATTTTTTATTTGGTTTTCTGTCATCGTCTTATTCAATTATAGTGTTCTAGGTCTCCTAGAGGATGTACTCTAGACACAAATCCCTTACCAGATATGTATTTATTGCATCATTTTAAAAATCATTTAATCAGATAAACTCAGGTTGAAAGGATGTTCTGAAGGGTGAGATAAAATACTCCTCATTCTTTTCTCAGATTGGCTGTCTACCTCTACTGATCAGAGAGAAAAATGAGAAAATTTTGTCTCTCTGCCTTTCTGGAGCTATGGGGAGAAGAACAATGCATAGAGGCAATATTCATGACTTCATGCTTTCTTATGTACCAATGGTATAACTTTATCACCTTTTTCTTCTCTACCACTTTGAGGCAGCATCCAGCCACATGCCCAAATCTCTAAGACTCTGTCCCAATTCATGGTGTCTTAAAGACCGCTTTGATAGGCAATCTTTTGTAGGAATGTATGATTACAAGATTTCAGCATTTTCTCCCACTCTGACATCTTATGTTATTCTCAGATAAAGAGCATAATAAAATTATATTTGATCATGACAGATCTTGGAAAAAACACCTTAGTAAATAGAAAAGACTGCTTGTCTTCTGGAAATTTTGCCTGCATTTTTCATCACTAAAGGGGTTCATCACTAAAATGATTTATGGTAATGAGAAAGTAGAGTCATTCAGGTTTAGTTTTCTTCCTCAAAGATACTTTGTAAACTCATTCTTAAAATTTTGGTAACCTTAGATTCTATGTTAACTTAAAATTTTTTTTATAGTTTTTTCTCTAGGTTTGAAAATTATTAACTCTTTGAGATAAATAACTGACTAACAAAAGAGCTCTGACTAATTCTTGGATCATAATTTTCCATATAATATATGTATTTTTGCTCATTATCTTTTGGGTTAGGAAGAACTCCACTCGAGAAGTTCATTTTAATATGTCATTGATAATATTTACACTAATACATTATATTGCACTTATTTTTTATTAATATTGAGACATGAAGAATTTCTTTCATTGGAGTTGATAGATGTTAAGATTAAGTAATTAATCACTAAAACTCTACCCTAAAAATGTATTAAAAAGAATACAGTGAATTAAAATATATATATATATAGAGAGAGAGAGAGAGTGGTCAAGAATTATCAAAGGAAAAGTATTTATTCTATAGAATTTAAATATCACCAAACCTTCAATGGAACCCTGCTTCCATGAGGGAGCACTGCATTCTTTCCACCATGCTTGATTCAAATCACACAAAATAATCCCCCTTCCATTTCTATTATTCATACAATGATTTTTTTAAGTTCTTTATTCTGTGCCAACAAAATTCTTTTCCATGTAAATTCAGTATGATTTAATATATAATGAAAGTAAATAGTGATTGAAATAGAACTTGTAAAATGCAAAAGCAAGTTATGATCCCCAAAACCAATAAACACAAACTAAGAAATGAAAAGTAAGCCTTGAGGAGAATCTCTGAAGTTCAAGTGTTTTATTTCTTAACAGAGTAGAAGAAATTATGAGCAGGCTCTTTGGTTTAGGACATTGGAGCCTTTAGGGAGCTGGGTCAAATCAGATAAAAAGGGACATAAGGAAAGTAAAGCAGTAGCAGTTTTACTGCTTTATAGCAGTAATATTCACAATTTATTGAACATTTACTACATGCCAGGCCTCATTCTTTGTGCTTTACACATATTAACTACAGACGGTCCCTGACTTAGGATGGTTCAATTTACAATTTTTCAACTTTATGATGGTGCAAAAGTGATATACATTCGGTAGAAATCATACTTTCAATTTTATCTTTTCTCAGACTAGGCCATGTAGTATGATACTCTCTTGTGATGCTGGGCAGTGGCAGTGAGCTGCAACTCCCATTTTGCCATGAGATCATGAGGGTAAGAAACCATTACAACCATTCTGTATCCATGTAACCATTCTGTTTTTCACTTTCAGTCCAGTAGTCTGAAAAATTACAGTCTGAATAAATTACAGTAGGCTTTGTGTTAGAAAATTTTGCCAAACTTTAATCTAATGTAAGTGTCCTGAGCACATTTAAAGCAGGCTAGGTTAAGCTAGGATGTTTCGTAAGTTAGGTGTGTTGACCTAAAATAAATGGAGTGCCAGGTATTTTTCCAGCAAACATGGGTTTATTCAGGATCGGCAGAGAATTGCAACTTGTGGTCTGCAGCTATGATGAGCCGTGTGCAAGTACCTGCACAGCGAGGGAATTAGAAAACTTTTATAAGGGGAGAAAGGAATTTGGGAGGACTATAGTAAACAAAGGGTCCATGGCTTTTTATTGGCTGAGCCCTTGCCAGGAAAAAAGAGGCATTTTTCTTCTTCCTGTTGGGCTCTGCTATCATCCTTCTGGTCTTCCAAATCAAATTGAGGTTCTGTTTATTAATTTTTTACATTTTCCCCTTTTGATCAACATCTTTCTTTCAAAGCATTACCGATAAAGAGTCAGGTTTTATAGTTTCAGCAGGTTTTTCTCACTCAGTGTCAGGAAGGACCTTTCCTGGGTGTACTGTCTCATGTCAGAGGGAGAGTGCACAGATTGGAAAGCTATTCAGATCACATTCAAGTAATGAGGAAGGGTTGGAGGGGGAATTTTCAGGTGCTTTTTATCTAAAAATATGTTTTAAAATATCTGTCCGTATATTAAGATCATAGACATTGGAGATCATCTGAAGCTTTATGTCATCATGAAAAGTTTGGTGACAAACTTCCAACAGGTCTGGTCTGTATATCTTGGGAAAGCTGTCTCAATATATCACCTGCTTCATTTCCAAGAAATCTTTACTTTCAGGTCACCAGATGTTGTGCAGGTCTAGTTGGGGTTCAGTGCTTTCTTAGGTGTGTCACTTAGGTGAGTCCAAGGGTCTAATCCTTGGAGTTTGGTGTCATAAGGGCTGGTAAACAGTACCTGTTTGGGGCCTCTCCAGTGAGGTTGAAGTAAGTTCATGTGGAGGTGTCTTTCCCAATAGACAAAATCTCCAGGTTACAAGGTGTGATGCTTAAGGTCTTCATCTCCTAAGAGTGCACTGTGAAAAGATTGCTCTACCAAATCATGGTTATTTTCAATAGAAGTAATTAGCCCTCTGCAATACTGGAGTATCTCTCCTTTTATCAGTTATGGGTCAAAAGAAACAGGAGCCAAGTGCATTGGGTGTCCTGTAAATATATGAAAGGGTGAGAGTTTATGAGTTTCAAAAGGGGTGGATCTGAGATTTAGAAGAACCAACGGCAATGCCTTTGGCCAAGGTATTTGGAGGACCTCTACAAATTTGCCAATTGAGTCTTAATAATGCCATTAGTGTATGCCACAGAACCAGAGGACTGAGGGTGGTAAGCACAGTGAAAGAGTTGTAAAACCACCTAAACAGTGCAGACTTGTTGAAACAAGTAAAACGTGGCCAGTAAAATGTGCTCTTCAATCACTTAGAAGTTGGAGAGGAGTTCTTCAGGCGGGCTCAATCTTTTCCCAAAGGACTTTAGCCACACAAGAGGCAGTACCTTATCTGCAAGGGAAGACTTCAGACAGGTATGAGTACCTTCAGACTATAACTAACACATATCTATAGCCATTAGATAGAGGAAGTTGTATGAAATCCATTTGCTAGACCTTGAATGATCCATTAGGTAGTTTAAAATGTCTGCGTGCAGTATGAACAGGCTGCCCTGGGTTTTACTCCAGACAAAAGGGCCAAGTGAGGTAGGCACTTTCTGCGGGCTTGTTAATGTTTTCTCACCAATATTCGTTCATGAAGGCTATCATTTTTCCAGTAGACCAATGGTTTAATGCCTGTGCAGTGGTGAGGAGTGGGAAATTTAAAGTCTCTGGTAGAACTGGATTATTATTTGGTCCAAACCAGAACTCGCTCTTTTCATCAAATCAACAATCGTTGAATTTCCAATCTTGCTTTTCCTTTTCTGAGGCCAATTTTTGGACTTCTATGGCCAGTTTCTCTAAATTATCATTTGGGGAAATATCCCTTTAGACCATGACAGAGGTTTGGCTTCTGTTGGTCCCTTTAAGGGCAGCACCCCTTATGGAAATGTCAGCAAGGTGATTTCCCTTAGCTTTCAGAGAACCAAGTTTAAAATGCCCTGGAATCTCAATAGCTAAACAGCAGGTAAAATATTGCATCTAATCATTCCTGAACATAGGGATCATCTTTAATTTTATTTCCGCTGGACGTAAGGAAGACACGTTGCTTTCACAACATTCTAAAATCATGAGCTGCTCTGAAAGTATATCTACTATCAGTATAAACATTGAAAGTTTGTCCTTAGCTAACGTACAAGCCTGTGTAAAAGCGTATAATTCAGCCTTTTGGGCCAAAGTACCCATAGGTAAATATGCTGCCTTGACAACATCAGAAGGAGTTGCAATAGCATACCCAGTCCCATATGTGCAGTGGTCACTTTTTAAAGAAGAACGGTTTATGAACTATGAGAAGTCAGCGTTACTCAGAAAACTTTCTTGTAGATCATCAGGAGGAGTCAGGAGGTGGCCCATCAGCATTAAGCAGTCATGAGGAACTTCGTTGGCAACAGAGGGGAGAAGAGTAGCAGTGAACAAAAGGACTTTATATGAGGTGAGGCAACTGACTGAGAAATGTTGAATGTGATGAGAATTCAGAAGAACCTTTACTACCCGAGGTACAAACATGGTAAAAGGGGACCCCGCAACAATTTCTCCAGTGGTGTTAACCAAAAAAGCAGTGCTGTAATGGCTCTAAGGCAAGGGGGGTATCCCCATGCCACAGGGTCCAGTCGTTGACTATAACACCCTATGGGTTGATGGATGGTCCCCGTGTTTTAGGGTAAGTATACCAAGGGCATCTCCTTCCTTTTCATATACAATAAAGAAAAAGGGAATCTGATAATTGGGATGCCTGAGAGCAGGTGGGTTCATCAATTCTCCTTTAAGGCCTTGAAGACTATGTCGTCCTCTTCTTCCCATAAAATTGGTTCTGAGTTGTAATTGTTTAGTAAAACATACAGAAGTTTGGCTGTAAGAGAGAAATTTGGAAACTAATTTCATCAATACCCAGCTAGCCTGAGAAAACCTCTAGTTGGCACTTAGTTTTGGGTTTGGGGAAACTTAGGACACCTTGAAGTCTATCTAGATCTAAATAGCCCTTGTTCTAGTATCAGATGCCCTAAATATCAAACCTGAGTTCGGGCAAATTGCAATTTTTCCCTGGTGACCTTATGGCCCTATGAGGCAATTGGATGCTCTCTTTCTCTGAGGAGGCTGGAAAAGGAGAGCAAAGAGCAAATCATCCACATGTGGCAACAGAGTAGAACCTCTAGGGAACTTTACATCACCCAGATCAGCCTTCAGGATTTGGGAGAAATAAGAGGCCTATAAGTAAAACCCTGAGGCATTACTGCTCCAGTAAATTGTTTTTCTTCCCAAAGGAAGGTAAAAAGGTATTGGCTGGCTTCATCAACAGGAATACTAAAGAATGCACTGCATAAATCAGTTACAGTAAAGAATTTGCTTCCGGTGGGAATGGATGTTAGTGACATGTAAGGGTTAAGAACAATAGGGTGTTGAGGGATACCAACGTTGCTTACTTTTCGGAGGTTCTGGAAAAACCTTCACCCTCAGCCCTTAGGTTTTCTCAGTGGTAAAATGGGAGTGTTACAGGGGCTAGTACAAGGGAGAATGAGGTCTTGAGCCCTGTAGTCTTCTATTGTGGGCTTTATGCCTTGAAGGGCTTCTTTCCTTATAGGGTATTAATTAATTCTAGGAAGAAATTTTGAGAAATCTATCTGAATCTTGATGGAGGTGCACCGTGAATTTTACCAATGCAAGTCAGAGATTTTGCCCATAAGGAAGGTGGTAGTTGATTCAATAGGTACAAATGATCAGTGTTTCCAGAATGTCAGAGACAGAAGAAATAAAAGACGTCAAAGGGTCTTTTATTTCTCTTGGTGGGTTGTTTTGATGACTACTTCGAATTCTAAAATGATTTTCCCCTTTTGGAGGAAAGCAATTTCATCATGATACTTCTCTAAGAAGTCTTGGTCTAATAAATGGTTAATCACTGTTGTTTATACTATTCAGTATAAGACAGAGATTTTTTTCTGTAATTTAACTTCATTTATGGATATCATATACATTTCTCTGTCAAACTCTGTTACAAAGGAACTCAATTCCTCCTTTCTGGTTGAAATGTGCAAACTCCTGCCTATTCTTGAATAACCGATAAGCAAATTGCAAAGCACGTTCTGAGCTATATTCTTTCTTGACACTTGGTATGGTGATGTAGGCGGGGCAATCTAAAATTGTATATACACTAGGAAAGTATTCCATTTATTCCTTATTCTAAGCTGAAATGAAATAAAACATTTTAAAATAATATTTTCAGGGCACCTGTGTTAGCCAAAGAAATCAAAGGTATGACTTAGATAATGTTTAGTGGTGATTCAGTGTAATTTTTAAGAGTCCCATCTAGCAATGTTTGATGTAGACCAGTGGTTGTCAACTAAACACAATTCCTTGACCCTGAGGACACATGGCCATGTCTAGAGACCTGTTTTATTGTCAGAACTGAGGGGAGTGCTACTGGCATCTAGAGGGTAGAGGCCAGGGATGCTGCTAAACATCCTACAATGAATAGGATATCCAGCCCAAAATGTCAATAGTGTCAAGGCTAAGAAAGCTTGGAGTAGATGAACTGCTAATGAATATAATAAAAATAGTAAGTTAAAATGATTACATGAGGATATAGACACAAAATGAAGGTAAGTAGGTAATTTTTAAAATAAGTTTTTAGAATACCAAATGTTATATCACAGATTGCTTACCTCTTCAACATTCAAGATTCATTTAGGACACAGAGAGGATGAGTAGTTCTAAATCACCTACTGTAGTGAGTTGAATGGTCGTGCCCCAAAAGATATGTCCACCTGGATCCTGTGGATGTGACATTATTTGGGAAAAAAAAAAAAACTTTATAGATGTAATTAAATCAAGAATCCTGAAATGAGATCACCCTGAATTATCTGTGTTGCCCCTAAATTCAATGATAGATGTCCTAATAACACAGAAGAGGTCAAAGCTCAGGAGAGAAATCTCCATGAAGACAAAGGTAGAAATTGGAATTATGTAGCCACAAGCCAAGGAAGGCTTGGAGTCCCCAGAAGCTGGGATAGGCAAGGAAGTATTCTCTCCTAGTCTGCTAAAGGAGCACAGCCCTGCTGACACCTTGGATTTCAGACTGTGGACTCCAGAACTGTGAAAGAATAAAAAAAGAAAAAGACTACTTCATGGACACAAGAGGTCTAGCATAGTTGAAAAGATCAGAGTAGACCTATCAGAACTCTTTAACCCTGCCAGTAGAATGGGCCAAAATGACTGCTAAGCCAAATCAGTCTCTCTCTGGGAGCCCTCTACTGGACATTGTGTTCTGCCAGACTGAACTGGCCATGAGAGATGAGCCCTATATAGACACTTGTCCAAAAGCCAAGACCAGAACCAAAATACACTTAAAAGGTCAAGGCCAGAGAGGTGAAATTTGTTAGGACATTTACCCAATGGCCTTTATTTCATCTTGAATGTGAAGAACATAGCATAGTTTGTAGCACGCCCAGACAAAAATAAGCCCTATTGCAAAGAGAATTCTTTAAGGATTACCTTTTACCTGTTTTCCTCTTTTTAGAACACAAGAATTATGAGTCTAGTATGGAGTGCCTACTAAGTCCAAGATTCATTCATTCAGCAAATATCCATTGAGTCTTGTTCTAGATATCTATCTATGGAACCCCAGTGTGGGTTTTTTAACTCAGGACTTTATGAAGTGGACAAGTGGATTTGCTGACCTGAAGATCAATAATGAGAGCCATATCAAGTTGATCATGCCTTCTTGGACATGAGGAATTCTATACCAATATGGATATTGGAGATTGGCACTCCATTTCCTGTGGCATAAGAAGCTGGTAATAATCTTCAACCAGGCTGAAATAATAATATTTCATGGTTGAAATAATCTTCAACCATGGCTGAAAGAAGAGTGTTTCATTCTATTATTCTTTGCCTTACAAAATCAGTCTTGAGATATGTGCTCCTTTCTTTAAAGACCTCATTACTAATCTAACATACTCATCATATACCCTTATTCCAAATGCAATTTTTAAGTATGTATCAATTTACTTGATTTTTACTGAGAATTTGTTTTTCTTCACTATTTCTTAGAGACTTCTGGGTGGGGCTGAGATGAATACTCAGTGCTACGCATACTTTATTTGGTGGCTGTTGGATTAGCATTCTTATCTCTGGAGTGGTGTGGAAAAGGTGCTTTAAAACCTTTTTGGTGGGAAAGTTACTTCTTGCTCAGAAAGTGATTAGCAAACAGATTCACCGTTGGTGAAATCTTGGGTGCCATGATGCTTCCCGTTTAACAAAATTATCTGTCTCCTGGGTGTCCGCTTATCAGCTTTCAGAGTTCAGTGGTGATTTGGGCAGAAGCAGTACAGTTTAGTCACTTCATAGATAACAGTTTTCATGTGGGATACAAAAGCATTATTATGTCTTTGGCAGGGACACAAAAGGGTTGTGCTTTAGGAAGTCTTCACCAACTTTATCGAAATGTTAGGAATATATTTCATAATTTTTACTTTTTAAAAACTCATTGGTCCACATATTTAAAAAGTCAAAACAGTATCTTAAGCCTCTCCTATAGTTATGTATCCTTACAATCTTATCAGCTCTTGTAGTGAAGTATCTTAGGTTTGCTGCCTACAGGGTATTTTTCTTTCATTAGCTGAAAGTAGCCCCTATTCACCATTAAATCTAAATTATCCAGGGATCAATCATTCATATACCACCTTTTTCCTCTTCCTCATTCTCCCTGCTTTGGACTTAACTTGCTGTTTTTTTATCACTAGCTTCAAGGAGTGGAAAGAGAATAAAACTGAAAGACAAACCAGGTAACTTTACCACTGAATCTAAAGATATGGAGACGATCAAATTTAATGGCTAGAATAGAAAGTTATCTCTGGCTTGATTTACCCACGCTAGCCCTGCTGCTCATTAGTGCTGACACTCGAGTTGATTGTAGTGAAAAATGTCCTAATGTGCAGTTTTATTTTGAATAGCTGCTTCTTGGGGTTAAGGCACTCTGCTGGCAAGCCCTGGGTGCATCTGTGGGCAAGCTGGGAAAACCGCTTCCCGAAAATTCGATGGTGCGAAAGCAGCACTGTTGCCCCTCTTTGAGAGTTCCAAGTTACCAAAATGTGCTTTGAAATCATTTGCAAAACAAAAATAATACATGCTGAATCATACTATTCTTGGCAGATACCTCTGCCACAAAATCCACTGGGCAGTAACTCATAAATTTCTTTCTGGTTAAATAGCCATAGTTTTAACACAAACAAAGATTAATCCGACTCATCAAGAAGAGAGAGAAGGGCTTCGCTGGTGGCGCAGTGGTTGAGAGTCCGCCTGCCGATGCAGGTGACATGGGTTCGTGCCCCGGTCCGGGAATACCCCACATGCCACGGAGCGGCTGGGCCCGTGAGCCGTGGCTGCTGAGCCTGCACGTCCGGAGCCTGTACTCCGCAACGGGAGAGGCCACAACAGTGAGAGGCCCGCGTACCGCAAAAAAAAAAAAAAAAAAAAAAAGAAGAAGAAGAGAGAGAAATGATTGGATTCCATTTACAAATGCTAACTGGAAAAGAGTAGAGTTGTAAGATCTTATTCAGTCCTTCTGTGCTGTACTGAGAAGGGGTCTTTAAAAGAACAGGTTACAAAGAAAACTGAGCTTTGGCATGTGTCATCATTTCATTAATTTGCAAAGATGTATATGCAACATAGCTGCCACAGAAAGCATCCCATATAGAGGTCCATCATTCCTTCTTCTGCCTCTAATATAATAGAGCACAGATGGTGCTTTGCTCTATAGTGAGACTCTTGAGTAGCAGTGTCCTCTCTGCGTAGCCCATGCTCTTAATTAACAGAAATAACAAGGCCTCAGAGTAAATGAAGGGTTCCATTAAGAGAACTTTCAAAACTACTGAGATTTATTCTTTTAAGCCAAAACTTTAAAAGATGTTAACCATTTCAATAGAAATTTTGCAGGAATGAATTATACTCCACAGTGCTTTCTGCAACCATAATTCTAACTGTAACGGACGCGTAGTTAACATTATAATAATCAATGATTGAAGCAGCCTGTAGCATGGCCCTGCCCTGGGGAGACTGAAATGTGGAGAACTGTGTCTAAATACTCACAGAAGCACTATGCATTTTGACTTTAGCCATTTACTCAACACACACTTACTGAGCATTTATTATACTAGATATTATGCTAATTACTAGAACCACAAGGCTGCAAAGACATTAACCCTCCCCTCTAAAAGCTTACAATCTAGTGGGAAAGAGTGACAAATAAAGATGTAGTTTATAATTACCTTTAGTAAATGCTCCTAACACACACAGGAATAGAACTTTCTTGGGGGAGTCAAGGAATAATTCTTAGTATTTTATTTTATTGAAAATATCTGTATTGCTCTTTGTGATTGTAAACATACAGTGGAAAGATTTACAAAATATGAAAAAGTGTAAAGGAGAAAATAAAACCACTTGTAAGCTCATTATTGAGTCCTAACCACTCATGACTTGTGGATATACTTTCTTCTGAATTATTATGGAGATTGTTTATATAATTGGTGTGTTCTTTTTCTCCAGGTTATCATGATGCAGCTGACCTCTAGTCTACCTACCTGTCCTGCCCACCTCATAAATTCCTGCTTTTTATCACTATTGGCTGGGAAATCAGACAACCAAACTTGTTCAGATGGTGTCCAAAAGAATAGTAAATTACACTGGGTGCATGTCTGAGGGCCTCTTCTCAGAGAAAAGAGCATGAGCTTTAGCACATGGTTTCTATTTTGGATCCTCAGAGGTCTTTTTTTCCCCTCGTTTCCTGGGTTTCAGCTGTGTTCCTGGTACTTAAGGTTATTGGATAGATGACCTCTCCATAAGCGAGCTGCTTTATTCTAAACGTAGTTCCTGACTTTTAGAAACTAATGAGAATTTGGCAATGCCTGACTATCAATAGCTTGTCACTATTAAGCAGTGAGCAAAAATGGCCTCAATTTTAAGCCTCTACTTCAGCCCAGGAGGAGCTTGACAATCTGGGCAACTGGAACCTGATACTAATTATATTTGCCTTCATCTAGGGTTGCCAGATAAAATATAGGGCACCCAGTTAAATTTGAATTTGAATTGGTATTTTTTTTAGTATAAGTATGTCCCATGCAATAATTGGGACACACTTATATATATATATAATTTATCTGAAATTCAGATCTGAGTGTCTTGTCCTTTTATTTGCTACATTTGGCAACTCCACCTCCATCGTCTCTAAGTACCCAATCACCATAATCAGACCCTTCTCCCGCTTTTCCTTCTTTTTCCTTACTCACAAGACTAGCCAGAAAGGCTCAGTTGAGTGGAGCTGACTTCGCTTTTTATTTGGTTATATTTCAAGCAGTTTAAACATACAGCTTAAACACATTTGTTGACGGAACAATATCTTTTAAATAAAAGAAATGCATTAACATAAATACAGAGCCCCATCCTAAAATAGTTAAATCAAGGTGAAAGTATGTGTGTGTGTGTGTGTGTAAGTGTGTTTGTGTGCGCACGCACGTGCAACCATTGAAATTTTAAAAGAGAAATTATTTTCCATTTTAATCTCATAATCTAAATCATAAAGATTTGAACGGAAAGTTTTGGACATTTCCAGTGAAAGTTGAGTTTCAAAGTTATGGGGGAAGTTACCTAAAAAATAAACTCTTTTTTTCCAATGCCTTTTTAGAGATTCTAAAACCATAGTCAAAGGAATGAATCTATTCCTTTAAAGCTACTGCTAACACTAAGCCAAGTGCCTTGAGGTGATTGATCTACTTTTCTTCCTGATGATGACGATGATGATGCTTTTTAGAAAATGCTGTTTTGAGAATTAGAAACTCAGGGGTGTTTTCTTATTTAATGTTTAAAATTCTGAGTTATTCTCTTATATTAAGGCCAAAAAAGGCATGGATTAGAATTCTACCTCGATCTTTACTTACTAGATTGGAGAAATCACTTAAATGCTTTGAGCTCCAACCCGAGTATCTGAACAATGGGGTAACAATATTGGGGATTTATGAAGACAAGATGGGGTAATATCTATGAAAGTATCTGGCCTTAAACAGTGGGTACCCAGTAAATGTCTTTCAGTTCTTTGGGGGATATAATTGCTGTTAGTCACTAAAATATCTGGCAATTAGAGGGGTATAAGTTTCCACAGCTGATCGCTGCTTCTGGTGATAAATCTTGGACTGTATAATTCAAGTCCTCCTTCCCTCTTTTCCCTTTCTTCTACGTATCATAACATGTGTAAAGTTAATTTGTAGTCCATGTTATAACGTCCCTTTCACTTCTTGCCAAATGCCAAAGCCATATGTAGAGGATATTTTTCTCTTCTGCTGCTAATCTATTACATTACCTGACAGCTAATAGGACAGAGATCTTGCATCTAGGGCACTGAAATTTTGTAGAATTTCACTTTTCCTCTGAAAAGCATGCATCTACTAATTTTTTTTTTACATTCTTGATGAAAGAAAAGTATTAAAGCCTCTTATCACATAAAATTCAGCCAACTTTATAAAGGTTTCATATAAGGTTTTGCTTATATTAAAGGTCAAATGAGTAGGTCTACAGGCTTCCTGGCTCTTCCGGCATCCACTTCTCCAACGAAATGCAAGAAACATTGGGACATGTTTTTCAGTGAACAGCAGCATACATCACTTAAGTTCTCACCAGTTTTCTCTTCTGTTTGAGTTAGTCTTGAACAATGAAACTGCACATTATGAAGTGTCTTGTACATTTTGCTTCATAATGACTTTTGAAATAGTGGCACTCTGGCATTTTATATAAGGCATCATTTTGTTAGGGAACCATTGACCGGAACCACCCTCCTTGGCCAGGCATGGCGATAACTGCTTGCCTGAGTTGTCTCATAACAGGAGGTCCAGATAAGGAACATGGTGGTGCTGCTGAAAACTAACCAGGAGAATGTGGTTGGGGCCTAAAGGGGGAGGAGACAACCAACCTCCCAGAATCCATCACGCTGCAATCCATCTTGGCTGACCGATGCGCGTGTCACCAGGAAGGGCCCTGAGTCAGAATGATTGGCCAGAGACAATCCAGAAACTAACCCCATTACCATAAAACCTGAGACTGCGAGCCACGTGGCAGAGCAGTTTTCCTGGGTTCCCTTACCCTGCTGCTCTCCTCCTGGGCACCCCTTTCCAATAAAGTCTCTTGCTTTGTCAGCTCGTGTGTCTTCTCAGACAATTCATTTCTGAGTGTGACAAGACCCACTCTTGGGCCCTGGAAGAGGTCCCCCTTCCTGCAATAATTTCACTCACATTTGTGACCACTTCTCTGCATAGGAACTGGGAGAAGAAAAGAAAGACTTAGATCCATCCGCCAGGAGAGTTCAGCCATTCTGACTGGTGTGGGAGGGAGTGATCTCAGAAACAAAAGGAAAGAGAAGAAGAGGTTTGGTTTAATCCAGCACTCTGGAGCTAGCAATAGGGCCTGGGGGCGGGGAAGAGGGGGTTAATGACTCTGGGTGTAGTATGCTAGCTAATTATGGGAAGTGGACCAAACAACTCTAATTCACATGTTAATTGAATGATCCATCAAACTAAAACTTTGGAACTCATGCTGCCTTGTTCCAGGACCCCAGGTTGAGTATACCAGAGAAGGAACATTTTAACTCTCATTTTGCAGTGAGGGGTTTGTCTTTGAATCACATTCTAAGCACAGCAGATTTCCAGATAGAAGAAAAATCTTGCATTTTAGGCGATGCCTGATCCAGTTTCACCAACATTGGGAATGCAAGATAGCCCGTGTAGCACAGGTGGGAAGGATGCTGCTGGGAGCAGAGTCTTAGCCTATAAGTGGTTTTGGTGTTTGGTCCTGGAATATTGGCATCCTGGGTCTCTAGTTATATGGGGATGAATGAGAGTCCTGGGGTGCTGAATGCCCTAACCCTTAAGGTACAAGCAGAATTGGTAAAGCCCTAGCTAAGTCTAACACAGATAGACATCTTTTATACCACTCAATGACCCTCCACTTTCAGTCACAGAGGCTTAGACCCAACTTCACTGACATTGCATGGAGAGATTTTCCTGGTGGCCATGACAGAGGTGGTTATGGAAACAGTATTTTAACCTTAAATCATTTCTTCCATGGATCCGAGGGCCAAAGACCAGAAAGTTCTGACTTTCTAGCCATGGCAGCAAGCAGCAAATAATAAGTGTCCCTGGAGATGTTAGAAATATTTGAGGAGGGAAAATCTACAAAGCGCTTGACTTCCTAAGAGTTAGGCAGAAGGATAGTTCAGGAAAATAAATATATAATATTAATACCAATGAGAATATCTCTGTACATACTGGTGGATGGAATCCACAATACTTGAGTTACATTTGAATTTATATTCCCACATGTTTATTTATTGATGTCTCAAAGAAATATTATTGCACATCTACTAGGTGTTAAACACTGTGTTGTACTCAGGGCACACAGTAGAAATACAATAGACGTGGCCTCTAACTTCCCTTTATGAAATTTGTAGTTTAGCTCTTGTATATCTCCAAGGAAACTTTACTGTTTTAAAATAATCTTTTCATTAATTTAAGGCATTGAAATCCAAGGACTAAAATAGAAACCTTGCAAGTATATATAATAAATAGCTAGGCATGGATGCTACATTTAGTGTATAGAAATACTGATGGTTGCTATTGTTTTCTATAATATGGTAGTGAGGCAGTACAGTTTCATTTATACTCTCGTCTGTAAAATGGTCCTTCTCCTCCAAGTGAGATGCTCAGCCTCTAGATTCTATCTCACAACTTTCACATGCAGGAATGAAAGGGACACCTGGCCAGCCAGCCAGATAACTAAATCCACCTCAGCAATCAAATGAATAACAGTGCGGCCAAATCATCCTCCCATCCAAAAGGCTGATGTTAGACATTTCCAATTCAGGAAAGATAGGGCAAATAATTTTCCAACTCCAGACTCTCATAAATAAAAAATCACTATTCCATTTTATGATAAATATGTTTGCTTAGAGTACTACCTACAATCTGAAATATAGCTTGGTCATTTGGATCCTCCTTAATGGTACTATGTACATGTCAACACCTGCCATGACAGGAATTAAGAATCAGTCAAATAAAATAAATGGGTATTAACATTTATGATGTGTTAGATTCTACTGGGCAGCAAGAATTTATCCATCCCTTCAAAGGGGGAAGTAGAATTAATATATGGTATGGTTCAGACTCTCAAAAATTTTATGATTTTATTCGGAAGATAAAAGTAAAACACATAAAACAATGGTGAACAAGGGGAAAAAAAGCAAAAATAAAGAGTAAATATTGAAAAAAGCATACAATAAAATAACAGAGTATGGCAGGTGCTAAGGAGAATCAGGTAAAATCATTGAAAGTAGCAATAATTCAAGAATTCTTCACAGCCTAGACTGCATTTGTCCTGAGCCTTGAGAAAATGGCAAGTATTGATATTTCATAGGTACAAGTAAACTTAGGAAATTGCAGGTGGGGTAAACAAGGTGTAGGGAGTGGTATGAACTTGCTGTGCTTCTGGAGCAATAAGTAGACTGATCGAACTAGAATAAAAGATGAGATAAGATCACTTGAAAGAGTAGGTGCTTTAGGGAGGACTTGAAAGCTAAGCAAAAACTTTTCTTAAAAATTTATTTAATGAAGTATAGTTGATTTACAACGTTGTGCTAATTTCTGCTGTACAGTGAAGTGATTCATATATATATATATATATATACACATTCTTTTTCATATTCTTTTCCATTATGGTTTATCACAGGATATTGAATATAGTTCTCTGTGCTATACAGTAGGACCTTGATGTTTATCCATTCTGTATATAACAGTTTACATCTGATAATCCCAAATTCCCAATCCTTCCCTCCCCACCCCCTTTCCATTTGCAAACACAAGTCTGTTCTCTGTGTCTGTGAATCTGTTTCTGTTTCGTAGTTCATCTGTGTCATATTTTAGACTCCACATATAAGTGATATCATATGATATTTGTCTTTATCTGACTTACTTCACTAAGTATGATCATCTCTAGGTCCATCCATGTTGCTGCAAATGGCATTATTTCATTCATTTTTATGGCTAAGTAGTACTCCATTGTATATATGTACCACATCTTCTTTATTCACTCATCTGTGGAAGGACAGTTAGGATGTTTCCATGTCTTGGCTGTTGTGAATAGTGCTAAGCAGACACATTTTACCATGGCTAGTGAGTAATAAACCACGGCAGATTCTGATGCTTCGAAGAAGCACATGCTATCATCAGTGGTTGTAGAAGAATTAATCTGATAACCGTGTGAGGGTTTGAGGAGAGAAGGACAAGTCAGGGAAAATAGTTAGCATACATGGCCACTGGTCAACAGAGTCATTTTTCCATATATAAAACATCAGGATTCTCTGTAAGTGATTTGTTGGCATGAATGGATAAGAGTGCAAGTTAGAGAAGGGAAATTACATGAACAATTCAGGGACTGAGCAAGACTAAGGAGAGTGATGAGTTTGGGAAATGTGAGTTAGAAAGAGAAGACAGAAGATGGAATGTCTGCTATTTGGAAGGTCCTGGGTAACACATGCTTTCTGTTGAGGAAACTCTCTTGGAAATCCCGTTAATAAGTAATCATTGGAGGACCTTAAAATTATTAGCAGGGCCCTGCCGCTGAATGACCTATAATTCCCCAGTGAAATATACACATCATGGAGCAATGTTTAGAGAAAAGAGGAATATTGAGGTCAATGTAAAACCCTCTATCCACAAACAGGTCATTATACGAGATCATTCTAGATCAAAATGTGAAACATGCACCATGTTCAAATTAGCATGCAAAATAAAGCATCAGCGTGGAGTGAATTTATGTGATTATACCATGAATAATTCATTAGCACAAGCAATACAATTAGCTTCTTATAATATAATGATATAACTGTTGCATTCATGTACAGTAAGCCTGACCCAAACTGTAATAATAGCAAGAAGTTTGAAAGTAGAACAAAGCCCTAAATGTCTCAAACGCAAAGGGCATGATGAAGTTTGCTGCTAAAGGGACAAATAGCAGTCAGTAGACAGAACAAGTTCATGCCTAAAATTGGTAAAGAATGGTGTGAATTTTATATGAGCATTTTATCAGACATCAAACAAAAATTACTTTTGTCAGTATAAGATCTAATTGATGTATTTGATAAACATGTCTCAACACATTTTAAAACTTATTGTATATAAAGCATGTAGTTAATAGTTGACCAGCTAGCTATTCTGAATAGCTAGCATTTTAGCTATAAAAACATCTTTCTCAACTTGCAGAAGGTAGAAATCTGGGGATTGAACACACACAAGATAATCAGTGCTTGGGTTGGATCAATAAGTAACTGGCACCTGCAGTTTGCTTTTAACAGTATCATTACTTTGAAGAATATATGTTCAATTCACTTTAAAGTCCCATTTTAGCCATTTTCATAATGAAATTATATCTCTCCTGGACTTTCACTGTGTTGGTTTAGGCTGAGCTTGCCTATTATAGATACCCTGTGTGAGTTTCCTTGGAACTTAATTTTTCTGCTCTTCTTTAAAATCCCCATGCTTTTATACATAGGAATCCAGCAGAGTAAAA
Source organism: Phocoena phocoena (assembly GCF_963924675.1). Taxonomy (NCBI): domain Eukaryota; kingdom Metazoa; phylum Chordata; class Mammalia; order Artiodactyla; family Phocoenidae; genus Phocoena; species Phocoena phocoena. The sequence goes on along the minus strand of NC_089222.1, from coordinate 118,305,567 downwards.
TATCTGAACATAGCTTCAGGTTATTCTAGTTGGTTTTACCTCAACAATAATTGATGGACAACAGTAAAATACATAAATTGAGAATGGTAAAGCAGAATGCTCATTTCTAGAAGGTACAACAAAAATAATCAAATGTTCTTGTTACCATTTATTTTTTAAAGATCTTTATTGGAGTATAATTGCTTTACAATGTTGTGTTAGTTACTGCTGTATAACAAAGTGAATCAGCTATATGTATACATATATCCCCATCTCCCCTCCCTCTTGTGTCTCCCTTCCACCCTCCTTATCCCACCCCTCTAGGTGGTCACAGAGCACTGAGCTGATCTCCCTGTGCAATGCAGCTGCTTCCCACCAGCTATCTATTTTACATTTGGTAGTTTATATATGTCAGTACTACTCCCACTTCATCCCAGCTTACCCTTCCCCCTCCCTGTGTCCTCAAGTCCATTGTCTAAATCTGCTTCTTTATTTCTGTTCTGCCCCTAGGTTTATCAGAACTCCTTTTTTTTTTTTAGATTCCATACACATGTATTACCATGTGGTATTTGTTTATCCCTTTTGGATTTCAACACTCTGTATGACAGACTCTAGGTCCATCCACCTCACTACAAATAGATCAAATTCATTCCTTTTTATGGCTGAGTAATATTCCATTTTATATATGTGCCACATCTTCTTTATCCATTCATCTGTTGTTAGACACTTAGGTTACTTCCATGTCCTGGCTATTGTAAATAGTGCTGCAATGATCATTGTGGTACCTGTCTCTTTTTGAATTATGGTTTTCTCAGGGTATATGCCCAGTAGTGGGATTACTGGGTCATATGGTAGTTCTTTTTTAGATTTTTAAGGAACCTCCATACTGTTCTCCATAGTGGCTGTATCAACTTACATTCCCACCAACAGCGCAAGAGTGTTCCCTTTTCTCCACACCCTCTCCAGCATTTACTGTTTGTAGATTTTGTTGACGATGGCTATTCTGACCAGTGTGGGGTGACACCTCATTGTAGTTTTGATTTGTATTTCTCTAATGATTAAAGATGTTGAGCATCCTTCCATGTGTTTGTTGGCAATCTGCATATTTTTTTAGAAAAATGTCTATTTAGGTCTTCTGCCCATTTTTGGATTGAATTGTTTGTTTTTCTTGATATTGAGCTACACGAGCTGCTTGTATAGTTTGGAGATTAATCCTTTGTCAGTTGCTTTGTTTGCAAATATGCAAATATTTTCTCCCATTCTGAGGGCTGCCTTTTCATCTTGTTTATGGTTTCCTTTGCTGTGCAAAAGATTTTATGTTTCATTAGGTTCCATTTGTTCATTTTTGTTTTTACTTCCATTATTCTGGGAGGTGGGTCAAAAAGAATCTTGCTATGATTCATGTCATAGAGTGTTGTGCCTATGTTGTCCTCTAAGAGTTTTATAGTGTCTGGACTTACATTTAGGTCTTTAATCCATTTGGAGTTTATTTTTGTGTATGGTGTTAGGAAGTGTTCTAATTTCATTCTTTTACATGTACCTGTCCAGTTTTTCCAGCACTACTTGTTGAAGAGGTTGCCTTTCTCCATTGTATATTCTTGCCTCCTTTGTCAAAAATAAGATGACCATATGTGCGTGGGTTTATCTCTGGGCTTTCTATCCTGTTCCATTGATCTATATTTCTGTTTTTGTGCCAGTATCATACTGTCTTGATTACTGTAACTTTGTAGTATAGCCTGAACTCAGGGAGCCTGATTCCTTCAGCTCCACTTTTTCCCCTCAAGATTGCTTTGGCCATTCGCGGTATTTTGTGTTTCCATAGAAACTGAAATTTTTTGTTATAGTTCTGAGAAAAATGCCATTAGTAGTTTGATAGGAATTGCATTGAATCTGTAGATTGCTTTGGGTACTATAGTCATTTTCACAATGTTGATTCTTCCAATCCAAGAACGTGGTATATCTTTCCATCTGTTTGTATAGTCTTTGATTTTTTTCATCAGAGTCTTACTGTTTTCTGTATACAGGTCTTTTGTCTCCTTAGGAAGGTTTATTCCAGGGCATTCTATTGATTTTGTTGCATTGGTAAATGGGAGTGTTTCTTAATTTCTCTTTCAGATTTTTTATCATTAGTGTATAGGAATGCAAGAGATTTCTGTCCATTGATTTTGTATCCTGTTACTTTACCAAACTCACTGATTAGCTCTAGTAGTTTTCTGGTAGCATCTTTAGGATTCCTTAAGTATAGTATCATGTCATCTGCAAACACTGACAGTTTTACTTCTTTTCTGATTTGGATTCCTTTTATTTCTTTTTCTTCTCTGATTACCGTGGCTAAGACTTTCAAAACTATGTTGAATAATAGTGGTGAGAGTGAACAACCTTGTCTTTTTTCTGATCTTAGAGAAAATGGTTTCAGTTTTTCACTACTGAGAACGATGTTGGCTGTGGGTTTGTCATATATGGCCTTTATTATGTTGAGGTAGGTTCCGTCTATTCCTACTTTCTGGGGATTTTTTTTTTTACAGTAAATTGGCATTGAATTTTGTCAAAAGCTTCTTCTGAATCTATTGAGATTATCATATGGTTTTTATCCTTCATTTTGCTAATATGGTGTATCACATTGATTGATCTGTGTATATTGAAGAATCCTTGCATTCCTGGGATAAACCCCACTTGATCATGGTGTATGACCCTTTTAATGTGCTGTTGGATTCTGTTTACTAGTATTTTGTTGAGGATTTTTGCATCTATGTTCATCTGTGATATTGGCCTGTAGTTTTCTTTTTTGTGTGACATCTTTGTCTGGTTTGGGTATCAGGGCCATAGCGGCCTCGTAGAATGAGTTTGGGAGTGTTCCTCCCAATGCTATAATTTGGAAGAGTTTGAGAAGGATAGGTGTTAGGTCTTCTCTAAATGTTTGGTAGAATTCACCTGTGAAGCCATCTGGTCCTGGCCTTTTGTTTGTTGGAAGATTTTTAATCACAGTTTCAGTTTCAGTGCTTGTGATTCGTCTTTTTATATTTTCTATTTCTTCCTGGTTCAGTCTTCCTGAAATTCAGACAAATTTTCTAAGAATTTGTCCATTTCTTCCAGGTTGTCCATTTTATTGGCATATAGTTGCTTGTAGTAATCTCTCATAATCCTCTGTAATTCTACAGTGTCAGTTGTTACTTTTCCCTTTTCATTTATAATTCTGTTGATTTGAGTCTTCTCCCTTTTTTTCTTGATGAGTCTGGCTAATGGTTTATCAATTTTGTTTATTTCTCAAAGGACCAGCTTTTAGTTTTATTGATCTTTGCAATTGTTTCCTTCATTTCTTTTTCATTTATTTCTGCTTTGATCTTTATGATTTCTTTCCTTCTACTAACTTTGGGTCTATTTTGTTCCTCTTCTCTAGTTCTTTTAGGTGTAAGGTTTTAGGTGTAAAGTGTAACTGCTTTTGCTGAATCCCATAGGTTTGGGATCATCGTGTTCTCATTGTCATTTGTCTGTAGGTATTTTCTGATTTCCTCTTTGATTTTTTCAGTGATCTCTTGGTTATTTAGTAGTGTATTGTTAAGCCTCCATGTGTTTGTGGGGTTTTTTTGAATTTTTGAACATGTGTTTGTGTTTTTTACATTTTTTTTCCCTGTAATTGATATCTAGTCTCATAGCATTGTGGTTGGAAATGATGCTTGATAAGATTTCAATTTTCTTAAATTTACTGAGGTTTCATTTGTGACCCAAGATATGATCTATCCTTGAACATATTCCATGAGTTCTTGATAAGAAAGTGTATTCTGTCATTTTTGGATGGAATGTCCAAAAATATCAATTAAGTCCATATTGTGTAATGTGTTGTTTAAAGCTTGTGTTTCCTTATTTATTTTCATTTTGGATGATCTGTCCATTGGTGAATGTGGGGTGTTAAAGTCCCCGAATATTATTGTGTTACTGTCTATTTCCCCTTTTATGGCTGTTAACATTTGCCTTATGTATTGATTTGCTCCTATGTTGGGTGCATAAATATTTACAATTGTTCTATCTTCTTCTTGGATTGATCCCTTGATCATTATGTAGTGTCCTTCTTTGTCTCTTGTAATAGTGTTTATTTTAAAGTCTATTTTGTCTGAGATGAGAATTGCTACTCCAGCTTTCTTTTGATTTCCATTTGCATCGAATATCTTTTTCCACCCCCTCACTTTCAGTCTGAATGTGTCCCTCGGTCTAAAGTGGGTCTCTTGTAGACAGCATATATATGGGACTTGTTTTTGTATCCTCCGCCAGTCTGTGTCTTTTGGTTGGAGCATTTAATCCATTTACATTTAAGGTAATTATTGATATGTATGTTCCTATTACCATTTTCTTAATTGTTTGGGGTTTGTTATTCTATGTCTTTTCCTTCTATTGTGTTTCCTGCCTAGAGAAGTTCTTTTAGCATTTGTGGTAAAGCTGGTTTGGTGGTGCTGAATTCTCTTAACTTTTGCTTGTCTGTTAAGGTTTTAATTTCTCCTTTGAATCTAAATGAGATGCTTGCTGGGTAGAGTAATCTTGGTTGTAGGTTTTTCCCTTTCTTCACTTTAAAAATGTCCTGCCACTCCCTTCTGGCTCACAGAGTTTTGCTCAAAGATCAGCTGTTAAACTTTTGAGGATTCCTTTGTATTTTATTTGTTGCTTTTCCCTTGCTGCATTTAATGCTTTTTCTTTGTATTCAGTTTTTGATAGTATGATTTATATGTGTCTTGGTGTTTTTCTCCTTGGATTTATCCTGTATGTGACTCTCTGCACTTCCTGGAATTGATTATTTCCTTTCCCATGTTAGGGAAGTTTTCAACTATAATCTCTTCAAATATTTTCTCAGACCATTTCTTTTTCTCTTCGTCTTCTGGGACCCCTATTATTTGAATGTTAGTGCATTTAATGTTGTCCCACAGGTCTCTGAGACTGTCCTCAATTCTTTTTATTCTTTATTCTTTATTCTGCTCTGCGGTAGTTATTTCCAGTAATTTATCTTCCAGGTCACTTAGCTGTTCTTCTGCTTCAGTTTTTCTGCTATGATTCCTTCCAGAATATTTTTACTTTCACTTTTTGCATTGTTCGTCATTGTTTGTTTGCTCTTTAGTTCTTCTAGGTCCTTGTTAAATGTTTCTTGTATTTTCTCCATTCTTTTTCTGAGATTTTGGATCATCTTTACTATCATTATTCTGATTTCTTTTTCAGGTCGACTGTCTATTCCCTCTTCATTTGTTTGGTCTGGTGGGTTTTTACCTTGCTCCTTCATCTGTTACATATTTCTCTGTCTTCTCATTTTGTTTAACTTACTGTGTTTGGGGTCTCCTTTTCACAGGCTGTTGGTTCATAGTTCCTGTTGTTTATGGTGTCTGCCCCGCATGGGTGAGTTTTGTTCAACAGCTTGTGTAGGCTTCCTGGTGGAGGGGGCTGGTGCCTGTTTTCTCATGGGTAGGGCTGGATCTTTTCTTTCTGGTGGGCAGGGCTATGTCTGGCAGTGTGTTTTGGGGTGTCTGTGAACTTAGTATGATTTTAGGTAGCCTCTCTGTTAGTGGGTGAGATTGTGTTCCTGTCTTGCTAGTTTATTTGCATGAGGCACGAATCACTGGAGCTTGCTAGCTGTTGGGTGGAGCTGGGTGTTTGTGTTGGGATGGAGATCTCTGGGAGAGCTCTCACCAATTGATATTACGTGAACCCGAGAGGTCTCTGGTGGTAATGTACTGAACTAGGCTCTCCCACCTTGGGGGCTCAGGTCTGATACCAGGCCAGTGCACCACAACCCTGTCAGCCACATGGCTCAGAAGACAATGGAGAAAAAAAGAAAGAAAAAACAAATAAACAAATAAATAAAATGAAAATAAAAATTAAAAATGTATTAAAAATAAAATATAATAATAATAAAAAGGAGAGAGCACCAAACCAATAAACAAATTCACCAATGACAACAAGTTCTAAAAACTAAACTAAGATAAACATAAAAATCAGATACTGATCAGTCACAGACATCAAACATGAAGTCTACAGTTGCTCCCCAAGTCCACCACCTCGATGTTGGGATGATTCATTGTTTATTCAGGTATTCCACAGATTCAGGGTACATCCAGTTGATTGTGGGGATTTAATCTGCTGCTTCTGAGTCTGCAAGAGAAATTTCCCTTTCTCTTCTTTGTTCACACAGCTCCTGGAGTTCAGTTTTGGTTTTGGCCCTACCTCTGTGTGTAGGTCGCCCTTAGGCATCTGTTCCCCTCCCAGACAGGAGAGAGTTAAAGCAGCAGCTGATTAGGGCACTCTTGTTCATTCAGGCCGGCATTGGGAAGGGTACGGTAGTCATACCTGGAATGCGGCGTGAGCCTGTGACAGCAGTGGCCAGCGTGACATTGCAACAGCCTGAGGCATGCCGTGTGTTCTCCCAGGGAAGTAGTCCTTGGATCATGGGACCCTGGCAGTGGTGGGCTGCACAGGCTCCTGGGTGGTGTGTGGATAGTGACCTGTGCTTGCATACAGGATTCTTGGTGGCAGAAGCAGCAGCAGTGTTAGCGTTTCATGCCCATCTCTGGGGTCCAACCTGATAGCCATGGCTCACTTAGGCACTCCGGAGCTCGCTTAGGCAGTGCTCTGCCTTCTATGGGCACACAGGGAAGGAATCCCCTCTCCTCGGGCACCTCGAAACAATGGTGTCATTTTCCTGGACTCCCTCCCGGCTAGCTGTGGTGCAACAGCCCCCTCAGACTTTCTTCATGCAGCCAACCTCAGTCCTCTCCCTGGGGTCTGACCTACGAGGCCTGAGCCTCAGCTCCCAACCCCTTCCCAGCCCAGCAGGCAAACAGGCAATCCTCTCAGGCTGGTGAGAGCTGGTTGGCACTGATCCTCTGGGCGGGACTCTCTCCACTTTGCCCTCTGCACCCCTGTTCTTGTGCTGTCCTCCGTGGCTCAGAAGCTTTCCCCCCGCCCAGCCCCCATCTCCACCAGTGAAGGAGCTTCCTAGTGTGTGGAAACTTTTCCTTCTTCACAGCTCCCTCCAGAGATGCAGTTCCATCCCTATTCGTTTGTCTCTGTTTTTTCTTTTTCCTTTTGCCCTACCCAGGTATGTGGGGATTTTCTTGCCCTTTGGGAAATCTGAGGTCTTCTGTCAGCATTCAGTAAGTGTTCTATAGGAGTTGTTCCACATGTAGATGTATTTTTGATGTATTTGTGGGGAGGAAGGTGATCTCTTGTTTGGGATCTCTATGTCTTACTCCTCTGCCATTTTGAAGGTCCCCCCTTTTGTTACCATTTTTGTTATCATGCATGTCAGTGAAACTTTTCATGGTAGGAACCTAGAAAGGAGTAATGTTGCAGTGAGCTTTGAAGGAAAACTTTAAGTAAAGTCATACATCTCAAGCAATATTCAAGTTTACATTGAATTTCCTACAATAGTAGTTTTAGTTACTTATTGTATTGCAAAGCTAAAATAACCTGTGATACATCATTATCCATCTGTTGCACATTCTGTAATAATATATATATATAGCAGTGAAATATTATCTATCTTAGTTAATTTGAGCTGCTATAACAAATCTACCATAGACAGAATGGCTTAAACCACAGACTTATTTCTAACAGTTCTGGAGACTGGGAAGTCCAAGATCAAGGTGCCAGCAGATTCAGTGTCTGGTGAGGACTAGCTTCTTGGTTCAAAGCCAGCAGTCTTCTGGGTCCTCACATGGCAGAGAAAGTGAGCTAGCTCTCTGGTCTTTTCTTAAAAGGGTACTAATCCCATTCATGAGGGCTCTTCCCTCACAACCAAATTTTTGTGGGAATTAAAAGGGATATGTTTACAAAAAGCATTTGATGGGACCTGTCACATAGTTCTGACTCAATTGATGTTGTTATGGAATTCATGTGTTGAAATTCTAACCCCCAACATGATGAGATTTAGAGGTGGGGCACATACAATAGAATTCATCCATAAAAAGGCATAATCCTGTTGCATGAACCTGGAAAATATTCTAAATGGAAGAAGGCAGAAACCATCACATACTTATGGTTCCATTTGTGTAACATATCCAGAAAAGTAAATCTATAGATACATAAAGTAAATTAGTGGTTTCTATAGGGTGGAGAGAGGGACAAATGGGGAGTGATTGCTTAGTGGATATAGGGTTTCCTTTTGGGGTGCTGAAATGTTTTGGAACTAGACAGCGGTGATGATTGCACAATGTTGTAAATGTACTAGATGCCACTGAATGTCCACTTTAAAATACATTTTATAATCTGTGAAATTTACCTTAATAAAGAAATATTAAACAAAACAAAAGAATACCACCTCTTGGGATTCATAAGCAAAGTCAGGCCCAATATGGGCTTGCTTTCTGAATTTACATCATCCCCTTATTGGTAGTGCCTACTGAAGGATGACATAAGGAAATGCAAATATTTTCTGGAGGAATATATTCTCAACCTAGAACTCAGAATAGTGTCACAGAAAGAGTTTCATCAAGCCTGAACTCACAACAATAACAACAACAGCAGACAAAAAACAACAGAAAATAAAGCACCAAGACAAAGAAATAACATAAACAACAGAGCAGAATCAGATCCATAACAACCTCAGATATTGGAATTATTGAATTTACAATATAAAAATTAACAATGTTCAATATGTTTAAACTAAAGAAAAAATATCACCCAACACGTGAATAAAGAATAAGAGACTATGAAATTGATCAAGCAGGTATGATAAAAAAGAATTTCTAGAAGTGAAAAATATAATTATTGCAATTGAAAACAATGTAAAGTTTTAACAGCATAGCAGACACAGTTGAAGAGGTAATTTACAATTGGAAAGTAGAGCAGAAGAAATGACTCTAAATGCAACATGGTTAAAGATTTGGAAAACGTGAAATGGAGGTTAAAGGGCATTAGAGTAAAGTTAGAAGGCCGAGCTTGTACCCAGTCAGAATTTTACAAAAGAGTATAGAGAATGGAGAAAGGTCAGTATAGAAAGAAATAATGGCTGGAAAATTGTCAATATTGTTGACAATCTCTCACTAAAGAGTATTCTAAAGGGTGTATTTCAGAAAAAAGGAAAATGCACTAGAAGGAAAATATATGTGATTTTTTTTTTAAAGCCAAATAATGTAAAAATTAGTGTACACATTATTCAAACCAGAAAACTGAGGTTCAGAGTATTTCCCAAAATCTACAATAAGTAAGTGAGAGAGTCACTCTTAATATCCTGGTCTGTAGGACTCAAAGCCTGTATTCTCTAGCACTATATATTTAATTGTGGCCCAGCTGTATTAGTCTGCTCAAGCTGCCATAACAAAATACCATAGACTGGGTGTCATTAAACAACAGAAATTTATTTTCTCACAGTTCTGGAAGCTGGGAAGTCCAAGATCAAGGTGCTGGCTGATTCAGTTTCTGGTGAGAACTCTCTTTCTGGCTTGTAGACAGCCACGTTC